>NW_022142796.1:0-13649 GCF_007565055.1 Rhinopithecus roxellana | reverse complement strand
CAATGCAGTTTCTCAGAAAGCTTCTTTCACGTTTTGAACGGATGAAATTTCCTTTATCAGCGTAGGCCTCAATGTGATCCAAAGAAGCCCTTCTCAGATTCCTCAAAGACAGTGTTAATGGACTGCTCCACGAAACATAAGTGTAACTCTGTGAGATGAATTCACACATCACCAAGAAGTTTCTAAGAAAAGCTTCTTTCTAGTTTTCATCTGTGGATATTTCCTTTGTCACTGTAATGTTCATTGCGCTATGAAGTATCTAATTGCAGATTTCCAGAAAACTGTGCTAACAACTGATCACTGAAGAGAAACGTGTAACTCTGTGAGTTGCATTCACACTTGGCAATGCAGTTTCTCAGAAAGCTTCTCTTTAGTTATTATGTGAGGATATTTCCTTTATCACCATGGGCCCCAATAGGCTCCCAAATATCACTTTGCAGATTCCACGAAAAGAGTGTTAGCAAACTGCTTCTTGAGGCAGAGGTTGTAACTCTGTGAGATGAACTCACAGATCAGAAAGAAGTTTCTCAGAAAGCTTCTTTCACGTTTTGAACGGATGAAATTTCCTTTATCAGCGTAGGCCTCAATGTGATCCAAAGAAGCCCTTCTCAGATTCCTCAAAGACAGTGTTAATGGACTGCTCCACGAAACATAAGTGTAACTCTGTGAGATGAATTCACACATCACCAAGAAGTTTCTAAGAAAGCTTCTTTCTAGTTTTCATCTGTGGATATTTCCTTTGTCACTGTAATGTTCATTGCGCTATGAAGTATCTAATTGCAGATTTCCAGAAAACTGTGCTAACAAACTGATCACTGAAGAGAAACGTGTAACTCTGTGAGTTGCATTCACACTTGGCAATGCAGTTTCTCAGAAAGCTTCTCTTTAGTTATTATGTGAGGATATTTCCTTTATCACCATGGGCCCCAATAGGCTCCCAAATATCACTTTGCAGATTCCACGAAAAGAGTGTTAGCAAACTGCTTCTTGAGGCAGAGGTTGTAACTCTGTGAGATGAACTCACAGATCAGAAAGAAGTTTCTCAGAAAGCTTCTTTCACGTTTGAACGGATGAAATTTCCTTTATCAGCGTAGGCCTCAATGTGATCCAAAGAAGCCCTTCTCAGATTCCTCAAAGACAGTGTTAATGGACTGCTCCACGAAACATAAGTGTAACTCTGTGAGATGAATTCACACATCACCAAGAAGTTTCTAAGAAAGCTTCTTTCTAGTTTTCATCTGTGGATATTTCCTTTGTCACTGTAATGTTCATTGCGCTATGAAGTATCTAATTGCAGATTTCCAGAAAACTGTGCTAACAAACTGATCACTGAAGAGAAACGTGTAACTCTGTGAGTTGCATTCACACTTGGCAATGCAGTTTCTCAGAAAGCTTCTCTTTAGTTATTATGTGAGGATATTTCCTTTATCACCATGGGCCCCAATAGGCTCCCAAATATCACTTTGCAGATTCCACGAAAAGAGTGTTAGCAAACTGCTTCTTGAGGCAGAGGTTGTAACTCTGTGAGATGAACTCACAGATCAGAAAGAAGTTTCTCAGAAAGCTTCTTTCACGTTTTGAACGGATGAAATTTCCTTTATCAGCGTAGGCCTCAATGTGATCCAAAGAAGCCCTTCTCAGATTCCTCAAAGACAGTGTTAATGGACTGCTCCACGAAACATAAGTGTAACTCTGTGAGATGAATTCACACATCACCAAGAAGTTTCTAAGAAAGCTTCTTTCTAGTTTTCATCTGTGGATATTTCCTTTGTCACTGTAATGTTCATTGCGCTATGAAGTATCTAATTGCAGATTTCCAGAAAACTGTGCTAACAAACTGATCACTGAAGAGAAACGTGTAACTCTGTGAGTTGCATTCACACTTGGCAATGCAGTTTCTCAGAAAGCTTCTCTTTAGTTATTATGTGAGGATATTTCCTTTATCACCATGGGCCCCAATAGGCTCCCAAATATCACTTTGCAGATTCCACGAAAAGAGTGTTAGCAAACTGCTTCTTGAGGCAGAGGTTGTAACTCTGTGAGATGAACTCACAGATCAGAAAGAAGTTTCTCAGAAAGCTTCTTTCACGTTTTGAACGGATGAAATTTCCTTTATCAGCGTAGGCCTCAATGTGATCCAAAGAAGCCCTTCTCAGATTCCTCAAAGACAGTGTTAATGGACTGCTCCACGAAACATAAGTGTAACTCTGTGAGATGAATTCACACATCACCAAGAAGTTTCTAAGAAAGCTTCTTTCTAGTTTTCATCTGTGGATATTTCCTTTGTCACTGTAATGTTCATTGCGCTATGAAGTATCTAATTGCAGATTTCCAGAAAACTGTGCTAACAAACTGATCACTGAAGAGAAACGTGTAACTCTGTGAGTTGCATTCACACTTGGCAATGCAGTTTCTCAGAAAGCTTCTCTTTAGTTATTATGTGAGGATATTTCCTTTATCACCATGGGCCCCAATAGGCTCCCAAATATCACTTTGCAGATTCCACGAAAAGAGTGTTAGCAAACTGCTTCTTGAGGCAGAGGTTGTAACTCTGTGAGATGAACTCACAGATCAGAAAGAAGTTTCTCAGAAAGCTTCTTTCACGTTTTGAACGGATGAAATTTCCTTTATCAGCGTAGGCCTCAATGTGATCCAAAGAAGCCCTTCTCAGATTCCTCAAAGACAGTGTTAATGGACTGCTCCACGAAACATAAGTGTAACTCTGTGAGATGAATTCACACATCACCAAGAAGTTTCTAAGAAAGCTTCTTTCTAGTTTTCATCTGTGGATATTTCCTTTGTCACTGTAATGTTCATTGCGCTATGAAGTATCTAATTGCAGATTTCCAGAAAACTGTGCTAACAAACTGATCACTGAAGAGAAACGTGTAACTCTGTGAGTTGCATTCACACTTGGCAATGCAGTTTCTCAGAAAGCTTCTCTTTAGTTATTATGTGAGGATATTTCCTTTATCACCATGGGCCCCAATAGGCTCCCAAATATCACTTTGCAGATTCCACGAAAAGAGTGTTAGCAAACTGCTTCTTGAGGCAGAGGTTGTAACTCTGTGAGATGAACTCACAGATCAGAAAGAAGTTTCTCAGAAAGCTTCTTTCACGTTTTGAACGGATGAAATTTCCTTTATCAGCGTAGGCCTCAATGTGATCCAAAGAAGCCCTTCTCAGATTCCTCAAAGACAGTGTTAATGGACTGCTCCACGAAACATAAGTGTAACTCTGTGAGATGAATTCACACATCACCAAGAAGTTTCTAAGAAAGCTTCTTTCTAGTTTTCATCTGTGGATATTTCCTTTGTCACTGTAATGTTCATTGCGCTATGAAGTATCTAATTGCAGATTTCCAGAAAACTGTGCTAACAAACTGATCACTGAAGAGAAACGTGTAACTCTGTGAGTTGCATTCACACTTGGCAATGCAGTTTCTCAGAAAGCTTCTCTTTAGTTATTATGTGAGGATATTTCCTTTATCACCATGGGCCCCAATAGGCTCCCAAATATCACTTTGCAGATTCCACGAAAAGAGTGTTAGCAAACTGCTTCTTGAGGCAGAGGTTGTAACTCTGTGAGATGAACTCACAGATCAGAAAGAAGTTTCTCAGAAAGCTTCTTTCACGTTTTGAACGGATGAAATTTCCTTTATCAGCGTAGGCCTCAATGTGATCCAAAGAAGCCCTTCTCAGATTCCTCAAAGACAGTGTTAATGGACTGCTCCACGAAACATAAGTGTAACTCTGTGAGATGAATTCACACATCACCAAGAAGTTTCTAAGAAAGCTTCTTTCTAGTTTTCATCTGTGGATATTTCCTTTGTCACTGTAATGTTCATTGCGCTATGAAGTATCTAATTGCAGATTTCCAGAAAACTGTGCTAACAAACTGATCACTGAAGAGAAACGTGTAACTCTGTGAGTTGCATTCACACTTGGCAATGCAGTTTCTCAGAAAGCTTCTCTTTAGTTATTATGTGAGGATATTTCCTTTATCACCATGGGCCCCAATAGGCTCCCAAATATCACTTTGCAGATTCCACGAAAAGAGTGTTAGCAAACTGCTTCTTGAGGCAGAGGTTGTAACTCTGTGAGATGAACTCACAGATCAGAAAGAAGTTTCTCAGAAAGCTTCTTTCACGTTTTGAACGGATGAAATTTCCTTTATCAGCGTAGGCCTCAATGTGATCCAAAGAAGCCCTTCTCAGATTCCTCAAAGACAGTGTTAATGGACTGCTCCACGAAACATAAGTGTAACTCTGTGAGATGAATTCACACATCACCAAGAAGTTTCTAAGAAAGCTTCTTTCTAGTTTTCATCTGTGGATATTTCCTTTGTCACTGTAATGTTCATTGCGCTATGAAGTATCTAATTGCAGATTTCCAGAAAACTGTGCTAACAAACTGATCACTGAAGAGAAACGTGTAACTCTGTGAGTTGCATTCACACTTGGCAATGCAGTTTCTCAGAAAGCTTCTCTTTAGTTATTATGTGAGGATATTTCCTTTATCACCATGGGCCCCAATAGGCTCCCAAATATCACTTTGCAGATTCCACGAAAAGAGTGTTAGCAAACTGCTTCTTGAGGCAGAGGTTGTAACTCTGTGAGATGAACTCACAGATCAGAAAGAAGTTTCTCAGAAAGCTTCTTTCACGTTTTGAACGGATGAAATTTCCTTTATCAGCGTAGGCCTCAATGTGATCCAAAGAAGCCCTTCTCAGATTCCTCAAAGACAGTGTTAATGGACTGCTCCACGAAACATAAGTGTAACTCTGTGAGATGAATTCACACATCACCAAGAAGTTTCTAAGAAAGCTTCTTTCTAGTTTTCATCTGTGGATATTTCCTTTGTCACTGTAATGTTCATTGCGCTATGAAGTATCTAATTGCAGATTTCCAGAAAACTGTGCTAACAAACTGATCACTGAAGAGAAACGTGTAACTCTGTGAGTTGCATTCACACTTGGCAATGCAGTTTCTCAGAAAGCTTCTCTTTAGTTATTATGTGAGGATATTTCCTTTATCACCATGGGCCCCAATAGGCTCCCAAATATCACTTTGCAGATTCCACGAAAAGAGTGTTAGCAAACTGCTTCTTGAGGCAGAGGTTGTAACTCTGTGAGATGAACTCACAGATCAGAAAGAAGTTTCTCAGAAAGCTTCTTTCACGTTTTGAACGGATGAAATTTCCTTTATCAGCGTAGGCCTCAATGTGATCCAAAGAAGCCCTTCTCAGATTCCTCAAAGACAGTGTTAATGGACTGCTCCACGAAACATAAGTGTAACTCTGTGAGATGAATTCACACATCACCAAGAAGTTTCTAAGAAAGCTTCTTTCTAGTTTTCATCTGTGGATATTTCCTTTGTCACTGTAATGTTCATTGCGCTATGAAGTATCTAATTGCAGATTTCCAGAAAACTGTGCTAACAAACTGATCACTGAAGAGAAACGTGTAACTCTGTGAGTTGCATTCACACTTGGCAATGCAGTTTCTCAGAAAGCTTCTCTTTAGTTATTATGTGAGGATATTTCCTTTATCACCATGGGCCCCAATAGGCTCCCAAATATCACTTTGCAGATTCCACGAAAAGAGTGTTAGCAAACTGCTTCTTGAGGCAGAGGTTGTAACTCTGTGAGATGAACTCACAGATCAGAAAGAAGTTTCTCAGAAAGCTTCTTTCACGTTTTGAACGGATGAAATTTCCTTTATCAGCGTAGGCCTCAATGTGATCCAAAGAAGCCCTTCTCAGATTCCTCAAAGACAGTGTTAATGGACTGCTCCACGAAACATAAGTGTAACTCTGTGAGATGAATTCACACATCACCAAGAAGTTTCTAAGAAAGCTTCTTTCTAGTTTTCATCTGTGGATATTTCCTTTGTCACTGTAATGTTCATTGCGCTATGAAGTATCTAATTGCAGATTTCCAGAAAACTGTGCTAACAAACTGATCACTGAAGAGAAACGTGTAACTCTGTGAGTTGCATTCACACTTGGCAATGCAGTTTCTCAGAAAGCTTCTCTTTAGTTATTATGTGAGGATATTTCCTTTATCACCATGGGCCCCAATAGGCTCCCAAATATCACTTTGCAGATTCCACGAAAAGAGTGTTAGCAAACTGCTTCTTGAGGCAGAGGTTGTAACTCTGTGAGATGAACTCACAGATCAGAAAGAAGTTTCTCAGAAAGCTTCTTTCACGTTTTGAACGGATGAAATTTCCTTTATCAGCGTAGGCCTCAATGTGATCCAAAGAAGCCCTTCTCAGATTCCTCAAAGACAGTGTTAATGGACTGCTCCACGAAACATAAGTGTAACTCTGTGAGATGAATTCACACATCACCAAGAAGTTTCTAAGAAAGCTTCTTTCTAGTTTTCATCTGTGGATATTTCCTTTGTCACTGTAATGTTCATTGCGCTATGAAGTATCTAATTGCAGATTTCCAGAAAACTGTGCTAACAAACTGATCACTGAAGAGAAACGTGTAACTCTGTGAGTTGCATTCACACTTGGCAATGCAGTTTCTCAGAAAGCTTCTCTTTAGTTATTATGTGAGGATATTTCCTTTATCACCATGGGCCCCAATAGGCTCCCAAATATCACTTTGCAGATTCCACGAAAAGAGTGTTAGCAAACTGCTTCTTGAGGCAGAGGTTGTAACTCTGTGAGATGAACTCACAGATCAGAAAGAAGTTTCTCAGAAAGCTTCTTTCACGTTTTGAACGGATGAAATTTCCTTTATCAGCGTAGGCCTCAATGTGATCCAAAGAAGCCCTTCTCAGATTCCTCAAAGACAGTGTTAATGGACTGCTCCACGAAACATAAGTGTAACTCTGTGAGATGAATTCACACATCACCAAGAAGTTTCTAAGAAAGCTTCTTTCTAGTTTTCATCTGTGGATATTTCCTTTGTCACTGTAATGTTCATTGCGCTATGAAGTATCTAATTGCAGATTTCCAGAAAACTGTGCTAACAAACTGATCACTGAAGAGAAACGTGTAACTCTGTGAGTTGCATTCACACTTGGCAATGCAGTTTCTCAGAAAGCTTCTCTTTAGTTATTATGTGAGGATATTTCCTTTATCACCATGGGCCCCAATAGGCTCCCAAATATCACTTTGCAGATTCCACGAAAAGAGTGTTAGCAAACTGCTTCTTGAGGCAGAGGTTGTAACTCTGTGAGATGAACTCACAGATCAGAAAGAAGTTTCTCAGAAAGCTTCTTTCACGTTTTGAACGGATGAAATTTCCTTTATCAGCGTAGGCCTCAATGTGATCCAAAGAAGCCCTTCTCAGATTCCTCAAAGACAGTGTTAATGGACTGCTCCACGAAACATAAGTGTAACTCTGTGAGATGAATTCACACATCACCAAGAAGTTTCTAAGAAAGCTTCTTTCTAGTTTTCATCTGTGGATATTTCCTTTGTCACTGTAATGTTCATTGCGCTATGAAGTATCTAATTGCAGATTTCCAGAAAACTGTGCTAACAAACTGATCACTGAAGAGAAACGTGTAACTCTGTGAGTTGCATTCACACTTGGCAATGCAGTTTCTCAGAAAGCTTCTCTTTAGTTATTATGTGAGGATATTTCCTTTATCACCATGGGCCCCAATAGGCTCCCAAATATCACTTTGCAGATTCCACGAAAAGAGTGTTAGCAAACTGCTTCTTGAGGCAGAGGTTGTAACTCTGTGAGATGAACTCACAGATCAGAAAGAAGTTTCTCAGAAAGCTTCTTTCACGTTTTGAACGGATGAAATTTCCTTTATCAGCGTAGGCCTCAATGTGATCCAAAGAAGCCCTTCTCAGATTCCTCAAAGACAGTGTTAATGGACTGCTCCACGAAACATAAGTGTAACTCTGTGAGATGAATTCACACATCACCAAGAAGTTTCTAAGAAAGCTTCTTTCTAGTTTTCATCTGTGGATATTTCCTTTGTCACTGTAATGTTCATTGCGCTATGAAGTATCTAATTGCAGATTTCCAGAAAACTGTGCTAACAAACTGATCACTGAAGAGAAACGTGTAACTCTGTGAGTTGCATTCACACTTGGCAATGCAGTTTCTCAGAAAGCTTCTCTTTAGTTATTATGTGAGGATATTTCCTTTATCACCATGGGCCCCAATAGGCTCCCAAATATCACTTTGCAGATTCCACGAAAAGAGTGTTAGCAAACTGCTTCTTGAGGCAGAGGTTGTAACTCTGTGAGATGAACTCACAGATCAGAAAGAAGTTTCTCAGAAAGCTTCTTTCACGTTTTGAACGGATGAAATTTCCTTTATCAGCGTAGGCCTCAATGTGATCCAAAGAAGCCCTTCTCAGATTCCTCAAAGACAGTGTTAATGGACTGCTCCACGAAACATAAGTGTAACTCTGTGAGATGAATTCACACATCACCAAGAAGTTTCTAAGAAAGCTTCTTTCTAGTTTTCATCTGTGGATATTTCCTTTGTCACTGTAATGTTCATTGCGCTATGAAGTATCTAATTGCAGATTTCCAGAAAACTGTGCTAACAAACTGATCACTGAAGAGAAACGTGTAACTCTGTGAGTTGCATTCACACTTGGCAATGCAGTTTCTCAGAAAGCTTCTCTTTAGTTATTATGTGAGGATATTTCCTTTATCACCATGGGCCCCAATAGGCTCCCAAATATCACTTTGCAGATTCCACGAAAAGAGTGTTAGCAAACTGCTTCTTGAGGCAGAGGTTGTAACTCTGTGAGATGAACTCACAGATCAGAAAGAAGTTTCTCAGAAAGCTTCTTTCACGTTTTGAACGGATGAAATTTCCTTTATCAGCGTAGGCCTCAATGTGATCCAAAGAAGCCCTTCTCAGATTCCTCAAAGACAGTGTTAATGGACTGCTCCACGAAACATAAGTGTAACTCTGTGAGATGAATTCACACATCACCAAGAAGTTTCTAAGAAAGCTTCTTTCTAGTTTTCATCTGTGGATATTTCCTTTGTCACTGTAATGTTCATTGCGCTATGAAGTATCTAATTGCAGATTTCCAGAAAACTGTGCTAACAAACTGATCACTGAAGAGAAACGTGTAACTCTGTGAGTTGCATTCACACTTGGCAATGCAGTTTCTCAGAAAGCTTCTCTTTAGTTATTATGTGAGGATATTTCCTTTATCACCATGGGCCCCAATAGGCTCCCAAATATCACTTTGCAGATTCCACGAAAAGAGTGTTAGCAAACTGCTTCTTGAGGCAGAGGTTGTAACTCTGTGAGATGAACTCACAGATCAGAAAGAAGTTTCTCAGAAAGCTTCTTTCACGTTTTGAACGGATGAAATTTCCTTTATCAGCGTAGGCCTCAATGTGATCCAAAGAAGCCCTTCTCAGATTCCTCAAAGACAGTGTTAATGGACTGCTCCACGAAACATAAGTGTAACTCTGTGAGATGAATTCACACATCACCAAGAAGTTTCTAAGAAAGCTTCTTTCTAGTTTTCATCTGTGGATATTTCCTTTGTCACTGTAATGTTCATTGCGCTATGAAGTATCTAATTGCAGATTTCCAGAAAACTGTGCTAACAAACTGATCACTGAAGAGAAACGTGTAACTCTGTGAGTTGCATTCACACTTGGCAATGCAGTTTCTCAGAAAGCTTCTCTTTAGTTATTATGTGAGGATATTTCCTTTATCACCATGGGCCCCAATAGGCTCCCAAATATCACTTTGCAGATTCCACGAAAAGAGTGTTAGCAAACTGCTTCTTGAGGCAGAGGTTGTAACTCTGTGAGATGAACTCACAGATCAGAAAGAAGTTTCTCAGAAAGCTTCTTTCACGTTTTGAACGGATGAAATTTCCTTTATCAGCGTAGGCCTCAATGTGATCCAAAGAAGCCCTTCTCAGATTCCTCAAAGACAGTGTTAATGGACTGCTCCACGAAACATAAGTGTAACTCTGTGAGATGAATTCACACATCACCAAGAAGTTTCTAAGAAAGCTTCTTTCTAGTTTTCATCTGTGGATATTTCCTTTGTCACTGTAATGTTCATTGCGCTATGAAGTATCTAATTGCAGATTTCCAGAAAACTGTGCTAACAAACTGATCACTGAAGAGAAACGTGTAACTCTGTGAGTTGCATTCACACTTGGCAATGCAGTTTCTCAGAAAGCTTCTCTTTAGTTATTATGTGAGGATATTTCCTTTATCACCATGGGCCCCAATAGGCTCCCAAATATCACTTTGCAGATTCCACGAAAAGAGTGTTAGCAAACTGCTTCTTGAGGCAGAGGTTGTAACTCTGTGAGATGAACTCACAGATCAGAAAGAAGTTTCTCAGAAAGCTTCTTTCACGTTTTGAACGGATGAAATTTCCTTTATCAGCGTAGGCCTCAATGTGATCCAAAGAAGCCCTTCTCAGATTCCTCAAAGACAGTGTTAATGGACTGCTCCACGAAACATAAGTGTAACTCTGTGAGATGAATTCACACATCACCAAGAAGTTTCTAAGAAAGCTTCTTTCTAGTTTTCATCTGTGGATATTTCCTTTGTCACTGTAATGTTCATTGCGCTATGAAGTATCTAATTGCAGATTTCCAGAAAACTGTGCTAACAAACTGATCACTGAAGAGAAACGTGTAACTCTGTGAGTTGCATTCACACTTGGCAATGCAGTTTCTCAGAAAGCTTCTCTTTAGTTATTATGTGAGGATATTTCCTTTATCACCATGGGCCCCAATAGGCTCCCAAATATCACTTTGCAGATTCCACGAAAAGAGTGTTAGCAAACTGCTTCTTGAGGCAGAGGTTGTAACTCTGTGAGATGAACTCACAGATCAGAAAGAAGTTTCTCAGAAAGCTTCTTTCACGTTTTGAACGGATGAAATTTCCTTTATCAGCGTAGGCCTCAATGTGATCCAAAGAAGCCCTTCTCAGATTCCTCAAAGACAGTGTTAATGGACTGCTCCACGAAACATAAGTGTAACTCTGTGAGATGAATTCACACATCACCAAGAAGTTTCTAAGAAAGCTTCTTTCTAGTTTTCATCTGTGGATATTTCCTTTGTCACTGTAATGTTCATTGCGCTATGAAGTATCTAATTGCAGATTTCCAGAAAACTGTGCTAACAAACTGATCACTGAAGAGAAACGTGTAACTCTGTGAGTTGCATTCACACTTGGCAATGCAGTTTCTCAGAAAGCTTCTCTTTAGTTATTATGTGAGGATATTTCCTTTATCACCATGGGCCCCAATAGGCTCCCAAATATCACTTTGCAGATTCCACGAAAAGAGTGTTAGCAAACTGCTTCTTGAGGCAGAGGTTGTAACTCTGTGAGATGAACTCACAGATCAGAAAGAAGTTTCTCAGAAAGCTTCTTTCACGTTTTGAACGGATGAAATTTCCTTTATCAGCGTAGGCCTCAATGTGATCCAAAGAAGCCCTTCTCAGATTCCTCAAAGACAGTGTTAATGGACTGCTCCACGAAACATAAGTGTAACTCTGTGAGATGAATTCACACATCACCAAGAAGTTTCTAAGAAAGCTTCTTTCTAGTTTTCATCTGTGGATATTTCCTTTGTCACTGTAATGTTCATTGCGCTATGAAGTATCTAATTGCAGATTTCCAGAAAACTGTGCTAACAAACTGATCACTGAAGAGAAACGTGTAACTCTGTGAGTTGCATTCACACTTGGCAATGCAGTTTCTCAGAAAGCTTCTCTTTAGTTATTATGTGAGGATATTTCCTTTATCACCATGGGCCCCAATAGGCTCCCAAATATCACTTTGCAGATTCCACGAAAAGAGTGTTAGCAAACTGCTTCTTGAGGCAGAGGTTGTAACTCTGTGAGATGAACTCACAGATCAGAAAGAAGTTTCTCAGAAAGCTTCTTTCACGTTTTGAACGGATGAAATTTCCTTTATCAGCGTAGGCCTCAATGTGATCCAAAGAAGCCCTTCTCAGATTCCTCAAAGACAGTGTTAATGGACTGCTCCACGAAACATAAGTGTAACTCTGTGAGATGAATTCACACATCACCAAGAAGTTTCTAAGAAAGCTTCTTTCTAGTTTTCATCTGTGGATATTTCCTTTGTCACTGTAATGTTCATTGCGCTATGAAGTATCTAATTGCAGATTTCCAGAAAACTGTGCTAACAAACTGATCACTGAAGAGAAACGTGTAACTCTGTGAGTTGCATTCACACTTGGCAATGCAGTTTCTCAGAAAGCTTCTCTTTAGTTATTATGTGAGGATATTTCCTTTATCACCATGGGCCCCAATAGGCTCCCAAATATCACTTTGCAGATTCCACGAAAAGAGTGTTAGCAAACTGCTTCTTGAGGCAGAGGTTGTAACTCTGTGAGATGAACTCACAGATCAGAAAGAAGTTTCTCAGAAAGCTTCTTTCACGTTTTGAACGGATGAAATTTCCTTTATCAGCGTAGGCCTCAATGTGATCCAAAGAAGCCCTTCTCAGATTCCTCAAAGACAGTGTTAATGGACTGCTCCACGAAACATAAGTGTAACTCTGTGAGATGAATTCACACATCACCAAGAAGTTTCTAAGAAAGCTTCTTTCTAGTTTTCATCTGTGGATATTTCCTTTGTCACTGTAATGTTCATTGCGCTATGAAGTATCTAATTGCAGATTTCCAGAAAACTGTGCTAACAAACTGATCACTGAAGAGAAACGTGTAACTCTGTGAGTTGCATTCACACTTGGCAATGCAGTTTCTCAGAAAGCTTCTCTTTAGTTATTATGTGAGGATATTTCCTTTATCACCATGGGCCCCAATAGGCTCCCAAATATCACTTTGCAGATTCCACGAAAAGAGTGTTAGCAAACTGCTTCTTGAGGCAGAGGTTGTAACTCTGTGAGATGAACTCACAGATCAGAAAGAAGTTTCTCAGAAAGCTTCTTTCACGTTTTGAACGGATGAAATTTCCTTTATCAGCGTAGGCCTCAATGTGATCCAAAGAAGCCCTTCTCAGATTCCTCAAAGACAGTGTTAATGGACTGCTCCACGAAACATAAGTGTAACTCTGTGAGATGAATTCACACATCACCAAGAAGTTTCTAAGAAAGCTTCTTTCTAGTTTTCATCTGTGGATATTTCCTTTGTCACTGTAATGTTCATTGCGCTATGAAGTATCTAATTGCAGATTTCCAGAAAACTGTGCTAACAAACTGATCACTGAAGAGAAACGTGTAACTCTGTGAGTTGCATTCACACTTGGCAATGCAGTTTCTCAGAAAGCTTCTCTTTAGTTATTATGTGAGGATATTTCCTTTATCACCATGGGCCCCATAGGCTCCCAAATATCACTTTGCAGATTCCACGAAAAGAGTGTTAGCAAACTGCTTCTTGAGGCAGAGGTTGTAACTCTGTGAGATGAACTCACAGATCAGAAAGAAGTTTCTCAGAAAGCTTCTTTCACGTTTTGAACGGATGAAATTTCCTTTATCAGCGTAGGCCTCAATGTGATCCAAAGAAGCCCTTCTCAGATTCCTCAAAGACAGTGTTAATGGACTGCTCCACGAAACATAAGTGTACTCTGTGAGATGAATTCACACATCACCAAGAAGTTTCTAAGAAAGCTTCTTTCTAGTTTTCATGTGTGGATATTTCCTTTGTCACTGTAATGTTCATTGCGCTATGAAGTACTAAT
>NW_022142795.1:0-20671 GCF_007565055.1 Rhinopithecus roxellana | reverse complement strand
CTTTGCCAAGACCAGCTCAGTCAGGGAGACCATAACCCAGTGGTGCTAGAGGAATTAAAGACACACACAGAAACTATAGAAGTGTGAAGGGGGAAATCAAGGGCCTCACAGCCTTCAGAGCTGACAGCCCCGAACAGAGATTTACCCATGTATTTATTAACAGCAAATCAGTCATTAGCATTGTTTCTATAGATATTAAATTAACTAAAAGTATCCCTTATGGGAAACGAAGGGATGGGCCAAATTAAAGGAATAGGTTGGGCTAGTTAACTGCAGCAAGAGCATGTTCTTAATGTACAGATCACTCATGCTATTGTTTGTGGATTAAGAATGTCTTTAAGTGGTTTTCCGACCTGGGGGCCAGGTGTTCTTTGCCCTCATTCCCGTAAACCCACAACTTTTCAGCTTGGGCTTTAGGGCCATTATGAACATGTTACAGTGCTGCAGAAATTTTGTTATGGCCAGTTTTGGGGCCAGTATATGGCCGGATTTTGGGGGGCCTGCTCCCAACATGTCCCCCTTCTCTGATTTGCAAATCAATAAAAACAAGGGCAGCTTTGTCAGGTGAACTACATCTCGCAGGAGTCAGGATCCACATCTGCAGACTATACAAACAACACAGATTAAAAGCACAATCATCATTGAAATCACAGAGCTTCCAAGTGCTTTTATCCATTTAATGGGTTACTAGCTGCTAATTTGTCTGCAGCTCCTTTAAGCACTCCATTTCCTGGCATTAAGCTCAGGTGTACCTGGGATGCTTTAAATATTTGTCCTTTAATTTTGCAGTGTCCAAAGATAAGTTTGTGTCTTTCTAGATGCTTTTTTTATTCTTTCCCAAATTTTGATCTTATTAAGAACTATTAGTAGTTTCCAGAAATCCTTATGTTTAGCATCTAGAGCGGACCATACCATTTGAGTTTGAGGTGCCACTATACTGCCATGGTTCCAGATAATAGGAACTTTTGCCATACTTCTTATCATTTCTACAATCTGACCATTTTGTTCAGATCATCTGAACATAGTGTGGCTGTGGCACGCAGACTGAGAGGTGCAACTCAAGCTACACATCCCCTTGGGGACCAATTGATAATGATCCCATAGGAATTGTTGTGCAGCACTTCTGCTTGGTCTGCAATGCAATCTTCCTAAACAAGTACGTTCATTATTTCTAGCCAGGTTCTATTTTGTTTACAAATAGGTTTTTGATGTGGTATGCCTCAATTATAGGAGATTTATTATGGTAAATATGAGATCAGAAAGCATGTGTAACTGTGTCAGCATGATTGCATCCAGGAATTATTGCCTGCCAAGATTTATAAATATGCCCAATAAGTATAACTGTTCTCTGTGTCAGCCCTTATTGAAGGAATACTCACAGCAGTGGTGGTAACCGTTATCACAGCTACCATTAAATTACTCATTGTGACTTGTTGTCCCTCTTTCCTCAGATTTTCTTCCGCCATTTGTGACAGCTTCTTGATCTGTCCTCAGGTGGGTGGCTGTGTTCGAAGGGTGTTGTTTGTGACAGTTGGGGTCCACCTCAGCATCAGCCTCAACATGACTGCAACCAGGGGGGTCCTTGGGATCCTCCTGGAATCTCTTCCTTGGTATCTGGCCCATGATAAGTTTTCAGGTGGCTTGATGATATCCAAATTGGCTGCTGATTTTGGCCTGGAGAAACACCAGCATAACCTCTACCCCAAGTTATTTTACCTATTTCCCAAATTTTTGTTATCAGATCTCTCCACTAAATCATTTGTTCTGCTTCTCTCTTTGCAGCTGGTTTTGTAGATGCTGTTCAGCTGCTGATAACATCTGGCCATTGGGCAGGCTCAAAAAATTTAAAGTTAATAATGCTAGGTTCAGTTGCATCTATGGGGTTCCATATGTGTGTTTCCCCTTTTCTGCTTTTGCAGCTGCTGTTTTAGGGAGAGATTCATTCTTTCCACTATGGGATGTCCTTGAGAATTGCATGGGATACTAGTAATGTGTTTAATATTCCACATAGAGAAAAATGTAGCTAGAGCTTGGCTAGTATAGCCTGGGGCATTATCTGTTTTAATAGAAGCTGGAAGGCCCATCACCGCAAAAGATGATATTTAACACAGACAGAACACTCTCCTGATTGGCATGTAGCCCAGAAGAAGAGAGAGAAAGATGTACACACATACATGTACATAAGCTAGTCTCCCAAAAGAGGGAACATGTGTGACACCTATTTGTTAAAGAGAGTTAGATTCCAGTCCTCGAGGATTAACTCCTCCTGTAAAAGATGAGGAATGTACCATTTGGCAAGTTGGGCATCACTGGATAATACCTTTAGATTCTTTCCAGGTAATGCTGTATCTGCGTTTGAGACCAGAAGCATTAACATGGGTTAAATTGTGAAAGTGTCTGCCATTAGATATTGCAGTAGCAACTAGGCAATCAGCTATTTGATTCCCTTTGGTCAAATGTCCTGAAAGGTGTGTATGAGCCCTTATGTGTGTGATGTACACAGAGTGCATTCTAACTGCTGTTTGCAATTGGCTAAATAAAGTAATCAGTTGTTCATCTGTATGAAATCATAACTGAGCATTTTCAATTAACTGGTGGAATGAACCATTATGAAGAATCAGAAATCACATTAATAGGCATATCAAAAGCAGTCAATACCTCAATTACAGCTATGAGCTCTGCTTTTGGTTTTGAGCTGAAGTATAGGGTGTCTGAAAAGCTTTACCTTTTGATCCAAATAAGAAGCTTTTCCATTACTAGACTCATCTGTAAAAACATTCTCAGCACCTTTAATTGTTTTTAAATTCAGTTATTTTGGGGAGAATCCAATTAGTTAATTTCAAAAACTGAAACAGTTTCATTTTAGGCAAATTATTATCGAGAATACCACAAAGGCCACTAAATGGGCTTGCCAAGTAAGACTATTTATAAAATTTGCTGTATTTGTGCCTTCGTGAGAGGAGCAATAATTTTTCCAGGATCATATCCATGTAATTTAATAATCCAAGTTCTCCCAATCCCTATCATAGTAGCGATTTGATCCAAATAAGGAGTTAGAGTCCATGAATTAATATGTGGAAGAAAAAGCCTCTCTACTAAGTCCTGTTCTTGGACAGTAACACCAGTAGGTGAATGCTGAATTGAAAAAATTAGCAAATCTAGAGTCTTCTCTGGATCTATTCAATTTATTTGAGCTTTATGGACTTGCTTCTCAATCAGTTGTAACTCTGCCTCAGCCTCCTTTGTTAATTGCCGAGGGCTAGTGAGACTAAGATTTCCTCTAAGGATACAAAATGGATTACTCATGGCATAGGTAGAAATGCCTAGAGCAGGTTGTGTCCAATTAATGTCCCCTAGTAATTTTTGAAAGTCACTCAATATTTTCAATTAATGCCTACATATGGTTACTTTCTGTGGCACAATGGTAGTGTCACTTACTAAGGTCCCCAAGTAGGAGTAAGGAGTAGTAGTCTGAATTTTGTCAGGAGCTATAATTTAACCAGCACAAGAAATTGAATTTTGCAAGTGATCATAACATTGGAGTAATATTTCTTGAAAGGGGCAGCACAAAGTATATCATCCGTATAGTGAATAATGTAACACTGTGAAAATTTTTTATGAGTAGGTTCACTTGCTTGCCCCATATACATCTGGCAAATTGTTGGGCTGTTTAACATGCCCTGTGGCAACACTTTCCAATGGTAATGCTTAGCAGGCTACAGATTGTTTACTGCAGGAATTGTAAATGCAAACCATTCACAGTCTTGCTCAGCTAAAGGGATAGTAAAGAAACAGTCTTTTAAATCTATGACTATTAAAGGCCAAGTTTTTGGAATTATAGCAGGATAAGGCAATCCTGGCTATAATGCTCCCATAGATTGTATAACTGAATTAATGGCTCCCAAGCCAGTTAACATTCTCCATTTACCTGATTTTTTCTTAATTATGAAAACTGGTGAATTCCAAGGGGAAAATGTTGGAGCTATGTGCCCATTTTCTAATTGTTCAGTAACTAATTTCTCTAAAGCCTCCAGTTTCTCTTTACTTAGTGGCCATTGTTTTATCCAAATTGCTTTATCTGTTAACCATTTTAAAGTTATGGGTTCTGGAGGCTTAACAATGGCTGCCATCAAAAATGATATCCTAATCTTTGGTGGGAAGTTTTAAACCTTGCAAATTTTTTTCTAGTCCCAAATCAGGGACATACCCCATTTCATGCATCATATGTTGACTTTGCTGGCTATATAATTGTTCTGGAATTAGAACTTGTGATCCTAATTGTAATAAATATCTTCCCCATAAATTTATAGGTAAGGAAGTTATAATTGGTTGAATAGTCCCAGGTTGTCCATCGGGTCCTTCAGGCCCTTACAATGCAAAATACAACTACTTTGGTATACTTCAGGGGCTTTATCAACTCCATCTACGTTAAATTGAGTGGGTTGAATTGGCCATGCAGATGGCCAGTGCTGTAGAGAAATGATTGAATGTCTGCTCCTGTATCTACCAAACCTTTAAAATTAATTCCCTGAATGTTATTTCATAGGTAGGGCATTTATCAGTAATTTGATTTACCCAATAATCTGCTTTGCCTTGTTTATCTGTGCTTCCAAATCCTCCTGTTTGTTTAATTTCACTTTTTCCCATTCCCACATATGGCACAATCAGGAGCTGTGCTATGCGCTCTACTGACTCTGCTTTCCAGGGAACAGAAGTAGATATAACAATTTGAATTTCCCCATTTTAGTCTGAATCAATGACTCCTGTATGTATTTGTACCCCTTTTAAACCTACACTAGGCTTTCCTAAAAGTAATCCTATTGCCCCCCATGGCAAGGGTCCATAGACTCCTGTTGGGACCTTTTGCAGGAGTTTCCCAGGCAGAAGGCTGACAGCTTTTTTTTTCAGCCTAAATCTACTGCAGCACTACAAGCTGTGGTGGGGGACAGACATTGTACAGGGGTGAGGGAATGGCCTGAGTTGGAAATGCCCCAGTTTAGAACAGGGCCTGGGATGGCCCCTCATGGCATTTCCTGAAAATGGTTTCCCATCTTTATCAAACTTAGAGTCACATTGATTAGCCCAATATTTTCTTTTTTTACGTTTTGGATATATTTCAGACTCAGCAGTTTTCTCTTTTCCCCTATCTGGTGGCCTGGATTGCCGATTTTTTCTACATTCTTTTTTAGTATGACCATGCTTCCCACAGTTAAAACAAGCTCCAGGAAATGGAGTATTTCCTTTATCCACTCTCAGTCCTGCCCTTACCTGTGCCAACAAAGTAACTTTATGCAGATTACTTCCAATACCATTACAGGCCTTGATATAATCAACTAAATGTGCTTTCCCTCTGATAGGTCACAGAGCAGCCTGGAAATCGGGATTAGCATTGCCAAAAGCTAATAACTGCAACACTATAATCCTGAACAGCCAAATCTGCAATCACCTTTTTAAGAGACTCCTGTAAATGAGCTATAAAATCAACATAGTTCTCTTGGTCCCTGTTTTATAGCACTAAAGGAAGGGTATTGTTCTCCACCTGTAGTGATTTTTTCCCAAGCTCTAACGCACACTCCGCTAAGCTATTCTAGGGCATCATCCTGCATGACCACTTGTGCATCTAAACCAGCCCAGTCACCAACCCCCAAAAGTTGGTCTGCAGTTATATTAATTTGAGGTTGAGCCTGGGCATTGTGAGCAGCCTGAACGTAAGCTTCATCTGCCCACCAAATTTTAAATTGTAACAATTGAGCAGGAGTTAGATAAGCTTGAGTAAGAGTGTCCCAGTCAGTAGGGATCATCTGACTGGAAACAGCAACATTTTTTAACAGACGCATTACAAAAGGAGAACCTGGTCCATACTGATTTATAGCTTGTTTAAATTCTTTGAGTAATTTAAAAGGAAAAGGCTCAAATGTAGCTATGTTTCACTGTTGATCTGGGGGGTGTATTCTAACAGGGAACTGCCAAGCCTCTAAATCGCCCTGTCGTCTAGCTTGCTGAATTCCTGCCTGAATAGAACTAAGAGTGGTTGCTCGAGGCACTGCTCGAACAGTCACTGGTTCAACTACTTTTTGCTCAGTGTCCTCCAGAGAAGAAAGATCTGGAGGGCCATTTTCTTCAAAATAATAATGAGGGGGTGCAGAAGGGTAGGGATGAACCTCTCCTTCCCTTGCCGCTTTGGCTATAGCTGGTAAATAAACATGCTCTGTAACCTCTTCTGTTACTTCATTATACTCTGTTCCTCCTAATCTTCAGTGTGAAAAAGTTCCAAGGTGAAACGAACCAGACCCCAAACGTGTCCCATGGTTACCCTGATCCTTCCAAGCTCCCCTTCTTACTCACCACAGGGATTTCTTTAAGAGTACTCAGGTGTCCTCCAGCTAGTTTTCCATTCCAAACGTCACTCCAGTGACCCTTCGACCTGCATCCGAGCCCCCATGATGGATGCCACTTGCTGAGACCACCTCAGTCAGGGAGACCATAACCCAGTGGCACTGGAGGAATTAAAGACACACACACAGAAATACAGAACTGTGAAGTAGGAAATCAGGGGTCTCACAGCCTTCAGAGCTGAGAGCCCAGAACAGAGATTTACCCACGTATTTATTAACAGCAAACCAGTCATTAGCATTGTTTCTACAGATATTAAATTAACTAAAAGTATCCTTTATGGGAAACGAAGGGATGGGCTGAATTAAAGGAATAGTTTGGGCTAGTTAACTGCAGCAGGAGCATGTCCTTAAGGAACAGATTGCTCATGCTATTGTTTGTGGCTTAAGAATGCCTTTAAGCAGTTTTCTGACCTGGGTGGGCCAGGTGTTCCTTGCCCTCATTCCCACAACCTTCCAGCTTGGGCATTAGGGCCATTATTAATATGTTACAGTGCTGCAGCGATTTTGTTTATGGCCAGTTTTGGAGCCAGTTTATTGCCAGATTTTGGGGGTCTGCTCCCAAGAGCCCTCATATTTTATTGATGAAAAGACAGACCCCAAGAGACAATAAAAAAGATACGTGGTTTCTACTGTAGGGTTGATCCTGGAACAACCTGGGTCTGAACTGTGCAGGTCCATTGACAGAGGATTTTAAAAAATAAATGCAGTAGGTCCATATAGGCAGTTTCCACATTTGAAACCAAACATAGCAGGAAAATACAGTATTGGCCAGGTTCCTACCCACAGGCTCCACAAGGCTGATTTCAGGACCTGAGCATGCATGGATTTGTGCCAAGACCAGCTCGGTTGTGGAGAGCCCAACCCAGCAGTGCTAGAGGAATGAATATAAGCACAGAGAAATAAAGTGCGAAGTGGGAATCAGAGGGCTAACACCCTTCAGAGCTGAGAGTCACAGAGTTTGATCCACATGTTTGTTGACAGCAAGCCAGTGATAAGGATTGCTTCTATAGGTTATGGATTAGCTAAAAGTATTCCTTACCAAAAACAAAGCATTCTTAGTGAGGAGCAGAGAGAGTCACTGGCCGATTATCTGCAGCAAAAACATGTTGTTAAGGCACAGGCCTCTCATGCTATTGTTTGTGGTTTGAGCAGTTTTCCTCCCCAGGTGGGCCAGGTGTTCCTTACCCTGCTCCAGTAAACCAACAACTTCTAGTAGTTTGTGTCATAGCCATCACTAGCATGTCACATTGCTGCAGAAATCCTGTTTATGGCCAATTTCTTTAAGGCCTGTTTATGACAGGCTTAGGGCGTGTTCCCAGCATGTCCCTCTTTCTGTTTTTGCAAAGTGATAAAAGCAAAGGCAGCTTTGTCATGGTGGTCTACTTCTCACAGGTTTCAGGATCCGCATCTGCAGACTACACAAAGACAAACAACACAGATTAAAGGCACAGTCATCATTGAAATCACAGAGCCTCCAAGTGTCTTGATCCATTTTAACGGGTTAATAATCTGCAGCTCCTTCAAGCACTTCAGTTCCTGGCATTAACGTCAGATGTGCCTGAGAGGCTTGAAATACATGTTCCTTCAGTTTTGCAATATCCAAAGATATATTTCCAGGATGACCGTTTAAATGTCTCTTAACTATTTCCCACTCATGCTCTGTTTCATTATACAGGTGAAGAGTAATACAAAACTCAGAAGTATTCCAATCACATTGTAACTGCATTCTATATTTTAAACTAACTACACAATCTTCCAACCATAAGATAGTTTGTCTGAGATCATTAGTCTGATTAGCTAATTTCTGGTCTATATTAGTTTGGGAATTCCACAGCAAAGTAGAATTTTTCTGCCAATTATTTACATAGTCTGCTGTTTGTACTGTGTTGGCAAAGCAACTCCAGCTACCATGGCAGTAGCTGCGACAGCAATCAATCCCGTAATGATTAAAATCAAAGTAGAAATGAAACACTGAGAGTGCCTCAAAATCTTTTGAAGAATTTCAGTAATAATATGCACAGGAGGAGAGGCTTTTCAAGGATGGGAAATCTTTACAGGTATCCATACTCCTTCTTGGGCTCTTACTGCTAAGATAGAAGGATCAGCATTATACAAAGAAGAATTCACACAAGAAAACAATCTACATTTTTGACAAGTCACATGATGATTAGGGAGATCAAATTTTAAATCACTCACTACAAGCAGAAAGGGAGGACAGACACAACTCTGTATCCAGACTGAATCATTGTGAGCCAATTCTAACATGCAATTAGGATTATATTGGGTTGGCTTAGTATATTTCCCTTCCCAAATCTTTACCTTTTTCAGTGCCATTAATATTTTCCACAACTCTTTATGTTTAGCTCCTACAGCAGGTCACATCATTTGGGGTTGAGGTGCCACTATACCACATGTCCAAATAATAGGGACTTTTGCTGTACTTCTCATAGTGTCTACCATCTGATCATTTTCTTTAGATGCAGGGTGACCATTACCTACAGATTGAGAGTTAAGCCTCATAAATGCCCCTTTATGTGACCAATCAATAATGGCTCCATATGAATAATTACACAACAACTCTGCCTGCCCTGCAATACAATCTTCCCAAGCAAATACCTTCATTTTTTCTGACCCTGTCCAATCCACTATACAGACAGGTTTTTGAGGGCAGTAAACTTCAGTTACAGGAGCATAATCATTGCAATAAATACTAAGAACAGAAAGCATACGTAATTGTGCCACGAAGATGTTACACTCAGGCACTATTGCCAGCCAAGATTGATGACTGGGAGGTAAACACCCATTGGCTTTTCCCAAGCAAATAGTTAAATGCTCAAATCCCAAGGAAATATTCATAATCATTCCCTCTTCTTTGGGGTGAGATGGGCCTCTATCATCTGTAGAACCAGGTATCCAAAAGTTATCATTAGTGTATACCTCCACTGGGGGGGTCTAACCATGTTACTGGCCATAGAAGTGGTGGAAAAGGAATATATGCCCAATAAATATAACTGTTTTTTGTTTCAGCAGGTGCTGGAGGAATACTCACAGCAATGGTGAGCACAACCATCATAGCTACCATTAGATTACTCATTGTAACTGGTTGTTCCACTGTCTTCAGACTTTCTTCCACCATCTGTGTCGACTTCTTGATCTGGCCCCACATGGGTTGCTGTGCCTGATGAGTGTTGCTTGCTGGGACTGGTGTCTTCCTTATTGTCAGTCTTGATGTGGCTGCAACCAGGGGGTCCTTGGGTTTCTCCCAAAATCTCTTCCTTGGCATCTGGCTCATGATAACATTTCAGGTGTCTTGATGGTATCCAAATCAGCTGCTGGTTTTGGTCGAAGAAACACAAGCATAACGTCTACCCCATGTTTTATTTTACCTATTTCCCAACTTTTTGTTATTGGATCTCTCCACCAAACCAGTTGTTCTGCTTCTGTCTTTGCAGCTGGTTTCTGTAGATGCTATTCAGCTGCTGATAGCTCTGGCCTTTAGGCAGGCTCAAAAAATTTAAAGTCAATAATGCTAGATTCAATTGCATATGCAGAGTCCTGTAGTCATTGTCTCCCCCTTTCTGTTTTTTCAATTGTCATTTTAGTGAGATATTCATTCATTCCACAATGGCTTTTTCCTTGTGAATTATATGGGATGCCAGTGATATGTTTAATATTCCATTGAAAGAAAAATGTAGCCATAGTTGGACTAGTATATCCTGGGGGCATTGTCCATTTTAATGGAAGCTGGAATGCCCATGACTGTGAAGCATTGCAGAAGATGCCATTTAACACAAGCAGGAGATTCCCATTTGACAGGTAGCCCAAACAAAATGAGAAAATGTTGTCTACGCATACATGCACATAGGCCAATTTACCAAAAGAAGGAACATGAGTGATATCCATTTGTCAAAGAGAGTTTGGTTCCAATCCATGGGGGATAACACCCCTAGTAAGGGACGGAGAATGAATCATTTGACAGGTAGGGCATTGTTGAATAATGGCTTTAGCCTCTTTCCAAGTAATATTATATCTTCGTGTAATACCAGAGGCATTTATATGAGTCAAAGTGTGAAAGTGTTCAGCGTTAGATAATTCCGTGGCAACTAAGCGGTCAGCCACTTGATTCCCTGTAGTTGAAGGTCCTGGAAGGGGTGTATGAGCTCTAATACGAGTAATGTAAAAAGTGTGCATTCTATTCCTAACTGCACTTTGTAACTGGGTAAATAAAGTCATCAGCTGTTAATCTGTATGAAATCATAACTGAGCACTTTCAATTAATTGTGTGGAATGAACCACATATGCAGAATCAGAAATTACATTGACAGACATCTCAAGAGTAGTCAGCACCTCAATTACAGCTACAAGCTCCACTTTTTGAGCTGAAGTACTGGGCATCTGGAAAACTTTACTTTTTGATCCAGAATAAGAAGCTTTACCATTACTAGACCTATTTGCAAAAACATTTTCAGTACTTTCAATTGGTTTAAATTTAGTTATTCTAGGGAGAATCCAATTAGTTAATTTCAAAAATTGAAATATCTTTGTTTTTGGAAAGTGATTATCAAGAACACTCATGAAATCAGCTAAATGGATTTGCCAAGTAAGAGTATTTATAAAGGCCTGTTGTATTTGTGCCTTTGTAAGAGGGACAATAATTTTTCCAGGGTCATATCCATGCAATTTAACAATTCAAGTTCTCCCATTTTCTATCAGAGTAGCAATTTGATCCAAATAAGGAGTTAGAGTCCGTGAATTAGTATGTGGAAGAAAAAGCCATTCTACCAAGTCATGCTCTTGGACACCACCACCAGTAGATGAATGCTGAGTTGGAAAAATCAATAAGTCTGAAGTCTTTTCTGGATCTATTCTATTTATTTGAGCCTTATGCACTTGCTTCTCAATCAGCTGTATTTCTGCCTCAGTCTCCTTTGTTACTTGCTGAGGGCTAGTGAGACTAGGATCTCCTTTAAAGACAGAAAATAGATTACTCATGGCATAGGTAGGAATGCCTAGAGCAGGGGTCCAATTAATGTCCCCTAGTAATTTTTGAAAGTCACTCAATGTTTTCAATTGATGCCTACATGTGGTTACTTTCTGTGGCACAATGGTAGTGTCATTTACTAAGGTCCCTAAGTAGGAGTAAGAAGTAGTAGTCTGAATTTTGTCAGGAGCTATAATTAAACTGGCATGAGAATCGAGTTTTGCAAGTGATCGTAACATTGGAGTAATGTTTCCTGAGTGGGGGCAGCACAAAGAATATTGTCCATATAATGAATAATGTAACACTGTGACAAATTTTTTATGAGTAGGTTCAACAGCTTGTCCTACATAAGTCTGACAAATTGTTGGACTATTTAACATGCCTTGTGGCAACACTTTCCAGTGAAAACGCTTAGCAGGCTGCAGGTTGTTTACCACAGGAATTGTAAATGGAAACCATTCACAGTCTTGCTCAGCTAAAGGGATAGTAACGAAACAGTCTTTTAAATCTATGACTATTAAAGGCCAATTTTGGCCGGGCGCAGTGGCTCAAGCCTGTAATCCCAGCACTTTGGGAGGCCGAGACGGGCGGATCACGAGGTCAGGAGATCGAGACCATCCTGGCTAACACTGTGAAACCCCGTCTCTACTAAAAAATACAAAAAAACTAGCCGGGCGAGATGGCGGGCGCCTGTAGTCCCAGCTACTCGGGAGGCTGAGGCAGGAGAATGGCGTGAACCTAGGGAGGCGGAGCTTGCAGTGAGCTGAGATCCGGCCACTGCACTCCAGCCCGGGCGACAGAGCGAGACTCTGTCTCAAAAAAAAAAAAAAAAAAGGCCAATTTTTGGAATCATAGCAGGAGAAGGCAATCCTGGCTGCAATGCACCAGTAGGTTGTATAACTGAATTAATGGCTGTAAGATCTGTCAACATTCTCCATTTATGTGATTTTTTTCTTAATAACAAAGACTGGAGAATTCCAGGGGAAAAATGTTGGAGCTATGTGTCCTTTTCCTAATTGTTCAGTAACTAAGTCCTCTAAAGCCTCCAGTTTCTCTTCACTCAGCAGCTACTGTTCTATCCAAATTGGCTTATCTGTTAACCATTTTAAAGGTACAGGTTCTGAAGGCTTAACAATGGCCGCCATCAAAAATGATATCTTAACCCTGGTGAGATTTCTGTCCTTTCACTTGAAGTGGTTTCTTTAACCCTTATAATTTTTTTCTTAATCCCATGCCAGACACATACACATCTCTTGCATCATATGCTGACTCTGAGAGCTATATAACTGTTCTGGAATTAATATTTGTGCTCTCCATCGCTGTAATAAATCTCTTCCTTATAAATTTATGGGTAAAAGTTACAATTGGTTGAATAGTCCCAGATTGTTCATTGAGTCCTTCACAATGCAAAATATAACTGATTTGATATACTTCAGAGACTTTACCAACTCCAACTGTGTTAAATTGAGTGAGGTGAATTGGCCCTGTGGATAGCCAGTGCTGTAGAGAAATGATTGAAATGTCTGCTCCTGTATCTACCAATCCTTTACAATTTTTCCCTGAATAGTTATTTCACAGGTAGGACGTTTATCTTTAATTTGATTCACCCAATAACCTTCTTTGTTTTATTTACTTGTGCTTCCAAATCCTCCTACGTTTAGTTTCACCTTTCCCCATTTCCACATATGGCACAATCAAGAACTGTGCTATATGCTTTCCTGGCTCTGCTTTCCAGGAACAGAAGTAGATACAACAATTTGAATTTCTGATTGTAATCTGAATCAATGACTCCTATATGTACTTGCACTCCTTTTAAACTTAAACTAGAACTACCTAGAAGTAATCCTACCATCCCTGCTGGCAAGGGTTCACAGACTCCTGTTGGGCACTTTTGTGGGGGTTCCCCAGGCAGAAGGTTCACAGCTTTTGTGCAGCATAAAGCTACTGTGGCACTACTGGTTGTGGTGGGGGACAGGCATTGTACAGGGGTGAGGGAGTGGCCTCAGCCAGAAATCCCCCAGTTTGGAATGGAGCCTGGGACAGGCCCCTCATGGCGTTTCCCAAAATTGGGTTCCCATCTTTATCAAACTTAGAGTGACACTGATTAGCCCAGTGTTTTCCTTTTTTGCATTTTGGACATATTTCAGGTTCAGTAGTTTTCTATTTTCCCCCAACTGGTGGTCTGACTCACCGATGTTTTCTACATTCTTTCTTAGTATGACCATGTTTCCCACAACCAGCTCCAGGAAACAGAGTATTTCCTTTACCCACTCTCAGTCCTGCCATTGCCTGGGCCAGTAGAGTAGCTTTATGCAGATTACTTCTGACACCATCACAAGCTTTAATATAGTCAACCAATGTGCTCTTCCTCTAATAGGTCACAGAGCGGCCTGGCACTCAGGATTGGCTTTGTCAAAAGCTAATAACTGCAAACTATATCCTTAGCACAAATCTACAATTACCTTTTTAAGAGACTCCTGTAACCTGGCTATAAAATCTGCATAAGGTTCTTTGGGCCCCTGCTTGTCAGCACTAAAGGAAGGGTGTTGTTTTCCTCCTGAAGTGATTTTTTCCCCAAGCTCTAATGCACACTCCTCTAAGCTGCTCTATGGCATCATTCTGCATAACCACTGTACATTTATCTAAACCAGCGCAGCTGCAAACCCCCAAAAGTTGGTCTGCAGTTATATTAATTTGAGGTTGGGCCTGGGCATTGTGAAGAGTCTGAATGGAAGCTCATCTGCCTACCAAGTTTTAAATCATAAGAACTGAGCAGGAATCAGACTAGCTTGAGTAAGAGCATCCCACCCAGCAGGAATCATCCGACTAGAGACAGCAACATTCCTTAACAGTCCCATTACAAAAGCAGAACCTGGTCCATATTGATTAATAGCTTGCTTAAATTCTTTAAGTATTTTAAAAGGAAAAGATTCATATGTAGCTATAATATTCTCCTGTTGATCAGGTGAGTATATTCTAACAGGGAACTGCCAAGCATCCATATCACCCTCTCATCTAGCTTGGTGGATTCCTGCCTGAATAGAACTGAGAGCCGTCGCTCCAGGTGCTGCTCGAACAGTCACTGGGGCAACTACTTTTCACTCAGTGTCCTCCAGAAAAGAAAGATCTGGAGGATCAGGCCACTCTTTTTCTTCAAAATGATGAGGGGGTGCAGAGGGGTAGGGACAAACCTCTCCCTCCTTTGTCACTTTAGCTGGCAAGCAAACCTGCTCTGTCACCTCTTCTTTTACTTTGTTATACTCTCCTTCTTCCTCTGATTCCTCCTCCTCGTCATCTGTGTGGAAAGGCTCCAAGTGGAATGAACCAGAGCCCACACTGACCAGATAGTTATAGGAATATCCTCGGCACCATCCTTATATGCCTTTTTCAGTGCGCAGCCTACCTTTTCCTAGACCTCTATATTCATAGTTCCTTGGTCCGGAAACCAGGAGCAGTATTTCTCCACCACACTAGAAAGCTGCATAAGTCAGCTAGTGCTAACCTTCATTCACCCTTTTCTGAGGAGCTGCCGAAGCGACTCAAATAAGTCACCTGCCTGCTTGACCCTTGTCCCATTGTTACCCTGATGTTTCCGAGCTCCCCTTCTTACTTACCATGGGGATTGCTTAAGAGTACTCTGGTGTCCTCCAGCATAGTTCCACGTTCTCCACCCATCGCTCCAGTGACCCTTCAACCCGGGTTCGAGACTCATGTTGGGTGCCACTTGTGGAGACCCCAACCCAGGGCATGAGAGGAATGAAAAAAAAAAAAAAAAGAGAGAAATAAAGTGCAAAGTGGGAATCAGGGGGCTAACAGCCTTCAGAGCTGACAGCCATGAATAGAGTTTGACCCACTTATTTATTGACAGCAAGACAGTGATAAGCACTGTTTCTAGGTTATAGATTAGCTAAAAGCATTCCTTACAGGAAACAAAGCATTCTTAGCAAGGAGCAGAGAAACAGTCTCTGGCTGATTATCTGCAGCAAAAATATGTTGTTACAGCACAGGCCACTCATGCTATTGTTTGGTTTGAGCAGTTTTCACTTTGGGTGGGCCAGGTGTTCCTTGCCCTGCTCCAGTAAACCAACAACTTCTAGCAGTTTGTGTCACAGCCATCACTAGCACGTCACATTGCTGCAGAAATCCTGTTTATGGCCAGTTTCTTTAAGGTCTGTTTATGACAGGCTTAGGGTCTGTTCCCAGCAGATATGGGTGTCCAAAGTGGGTCCTGGAACCAATCCTCTGGATGCCAAGGGACAACTGTGTTTGAATCATGGTTTGAGTCTGAGAGATTAATGACAAGAGTGGCTAAGCATGGGAAGGATTTCTATGGTGGGACTGCATTGGACCACCTCTGAATGTGTGTATTATGACTCACTGGAGCCTGCTGTGTTAGCCCATAGGGAGGATAATTATTGGTTGACACTTGCTCATCCTCTACAGTTCAGTCAATTGAATGTGCAGTTTAGTAAATTAAACAAATATAAATTATTATTTGATTGGGATTAGCGGGATGCAAATAAGATTTACTCAGAGTATGCTAAAAATTCCCCCAGTTTATTTAGTTTTGTGAAGTTACGTCCTCTTTCCAATTTTGCAACATTTCCTTGCATGTTAAAACATTCTTCCCTGAACCCACAATGAGTCTTTTACAACCCATCTCTGATACAAGAAAAAGATATTTCAACAAAAAAACAGAGCTTGATTTTGTACATAAGCTAAAAACAAACAAAACAAATCCAGAAGCGTACCTGCTCTGCTCATTCCCTTGTGCCTGAGAAAAAGAAAAAAAAAAGACACCGTCATGGAAACTGATGCCTTAGGAAATCTTTTATTCATCATTTGGAAATTTATCACCAGCACACTGAGGGCAATAGCCCTTTCTCTCAGCTGTTTGTAGATAATTAACATCTTTGTCAAAAGACTTTCCTTCAAAAAATGTGGAAAATTGATTCCGATGAGTTAAGGAAATACAAGTCATGAGGAATCGGAGGAGAAAAAAAATAACACATAGATAATCTGTCTTGTCACATTTTATGTCTCGATATTGAGGGTATCAAGGAGATGCATGCCTGGTGATGAATAAAGAGAAACAGCTGATCTTGGAGGTATGGTTTTGGGACTTGGAACAGCATCCCCCAGCTCAGATTCTCTTCTGTTATTGACAAACTGGAGAGACAGGCATATTGGTGTCCTTGGTTTACCTACGCTAAACCTCTTGCATACGGATGAGCAAACTGAGAGCTAGAAAAACGAACTGGCCCAAATTTACAGAATTAAGTGACTTTGTCACATGAGTTGGTGAAGAGCCTCAAAGATTACTACAGTCTATAAGATTGTGGGAGAGTCATCAACTAAGCTATGCAAGTTGTCCAATCCCCTCCCAGATTTCACATGTAAAATTTCAGTGGGAACAGAGGCAGATGAAGGCAGTTGGGTACACACATGAGGGCTGGTGTGGCCATTGAGATGCCTGAGCATTTACCAGGGGAATTTTTATTTTTAGAAGGAAATATCTACAGCATCTTACCAACTACTTTGCCTGGGATCTCAGAGGCTCTGGGAACACTAAGCTCTGCCTGTGTTCCTCTGTTACAAAAAAAAGAGAGATGTAGCCCTTGTGCTTGTGTTTTACTGAGAGGGAGGCTCATGGCCCTCTCCAGACAACCTCCATACCCCGCCTTTGATCCCAGAGGCTGATGGAGAATGTGTTAGCCAGCTGCGACCCTAGGTATGGTTCTAACAAATGGAGGCTCCTCTGAGAAATCTATAGGGCTTCGTTAGGGCCATCAATAGGGTTCCTTGTCTTGCCACATTTCTGGGAATTTGGAGTTTTTTTAATGGTTTGCTGTAATATTCTTCTTCTTCTTTTTTTGTTTTATGGAGTCTTGCTTTCACCCAGGCTGGAGTGCAGTGGCAGAATCCTGGCTCACTGCAGCCGCTGTCTCCTGGCTTCAAGCAATCTCTTGCCTCAGCCTCCTCAGTAGCTGGGATTACAGGCACTCACCACCACAACTGGCTAATTTCTGTACTTTTAGTAGAGATGGGGTTTCACCATGTTGGCCAGGCTGATCTCAAACTCCCGACCTCAAGTGATCCACCCTCCCAAAGTGCTGGGATTACAGGTGTGAGCCACCGCACCAAGCCATATTTGCTTCAATATTCTAACACAAAATGATACTTCAACTTATCATCCAATATTCCCACTTCTCAATAGGATGGAACTGCTGTGTTTTTGAAAATAATTATTTCAAAATGTAGTCCTCCCACACAGTCCTATTTCTATTGGGATTTAAAAGGATTACACAAAATAGCCATCACATTTCACTTACTGTGCCCTATGAAATGCAGCATCCAGCCTGCTACAGCCACTTGGGCGGCTCTTGCTCACTCTCTCCTCCAGGCTCTCTCACATGCATCAAGACTGTGATCAAATGGGACATTCTCACTCCCACCCCTCCTAACTCCCAATTCAGACTGTAGCCCACCCCTTAGCAGTCCCTATCCCCTTTCTTCATTTTGTTCCATAACTTTTGACACCTTCCAACATTCTATGGTTGTGCTTATTTTTTTTTTTTGGACAAAGTCCCATTCTGTCACCCAGGCTGGAGTGCAGTGGCGTGATCTCGGCTCACTGCAAGCTCTGCCTCCTGGGTTCATGCCATTTCCTGCCTCAGCCTCCTGAGGAGCTGGGACTACAGGCACCCGCCACCATGCCCAGCTAATTTTTTTTTTTTTTTTGCATTTTTTAGTAGAGACAGGGTTTCACTGTGTTAGCCAGGATGGTCTGATCTCCTGACCTTGTGATCCACCAACCTCGGCCTCCCAAAGTGCTGGGATTACAGGCCTGAGCTGCCGTGCATGGCTGGTTGTGCTTATTTCTTTAGTGAACTATTTGCTTTTCTGCACAAAATTGCAAGTTCCACAGGGACAGAATTTTTTTATGGCTTTATTCTTTTCAGTATGTCCAGTGCCTCTAAAAGTACCTGGCAAGTGTTGTGAAGTATTTCCTGAATAGAGGCTGAATGTTGTGATAAGTTTCACTATGACTCCTCATCTTGTGCCTGCACTTGCAACTTTCTTCTTGTCTGCCTGGGGAGGTGTGCTCAGAACCCTCAGCCCCCACCACTCAAGATCCCTGTCTGCATGAGCGTAATTGCCATCGAGTGTCAACAGCACCATCCTGAGGATTTCTCCCCACTGGACATATCCAGCTCTCCTCCCTTCATCCCCTCTTCCAAGTAACCAGTGTGTTGTTCCACCTCTTTCTCCCTACAAAGCCAGATGGCTTACAAAGCAAGGGCTGTTCCATGTACATGTGACTTTCTCACCTGGGTCTGTGTGTGCGCATCTGCATGTGGGTGTGAATATGTGCGCACATGTGTGCATTCATGTGTATATGTGTGCCTGTATGTGTGTCTGTGCATGTGTGCTGTGTACTAAGAACCCCGAGGTCAGTGGCTGAGTATAAGGAACCTGAAGCTCTTACAAGTACTTTGAATACAGAAAGACACATTTGTGCCACAAAGGTGCATTAGTCCTTTGCAGTTGCTTAACAGTCCATTTTATTTTAATGCTAATGTTTGTGATTGTGTGGTGGATTCACAGAATGACAGAGTTGGTGTCTCCCCAGCATCACTGCCCTACATGCATGACATTATCCAGTGTGCACACATGTGGGTTGCTAGAGTATTTAGAGTAAACTGGGAGTTCATGGAAACCTGGCTGCTCTCAGAAGCGCTCAGCACAGCCTAACATGACATAAAGTGTTACAATTAATAAATAAATTAAGCAAAGCTACTGCATACAAGATCATCATCAACCAGATTACTATATACAACTGTGAACACAAAGAAATGAAACAGCAAAAATCAAACTAGAGAACAAGAACGTATGATAAAAATGAGCCAATAAAGGGCTAACTTACAGATTTTTAACCATAAATCCTTCAATTTAATATAAGGAAAAAAAACCCTAAAGAAAAATTAACAAAAGAAGAAGAGTACATGAAGAAAAGTAAGGCACAGAGGCCAATAAACATGTTCTAAACTCTACCTCACATGAAACAGGTTACAGCGAGACGATCTCTGCAGGGCAGGAGTCCAGAAACACTGAAAATGAATCACCCCAACTTATTTCTTCTTTTTTTTGAGAAGAAGTTTCAATCTCATTGCCTAGGCTGGAGTGCAATGGCGTGATCTCAGTTCACTGCAACCTCCGCCTCCCGGGTTCAAGCGATTCTCATGCCACAGTCTCCCGAGTAGCTGGGATTACAGGTGCCTGCCACTACGTCCGGCTAATTTTCGCATTTTTAGTATAGCTGGGGGTTTCACTATGTTGTCCAGGCTGGTCTGGAACTCATGACCTTCAGGTGATCCACCCACCTTGGCCTTTCCCAAAGTGTTGGGATTACAGGCATGAGCCAACACACCCGGCACTTCAACTTCGTTCTCAAGAATCAAGAAAGAAAAATCAAGTGCAAATAATACAGAATGAAGATAATAATAAAAATAACAAATCAATGAAATGGGAAAAAAAACAACAGAAATAAACCAAGGCTAAAAGTTGTTTTTTATAAATAATATAGTTAATACACCACTAGCAAAACTGATTAAGGAAAAAAGATTAAAGAACACAAATGACCAGTATCAGAATCAAAACAACAGCCTTATAACAACAACAGTATTATAACAAGATAATCAGAGAATTTTGTGAAATTCTCCCCGGGAGGCCGAGACTCCTGCCTGTCCTTCCTCCGCCAAAGGCATCCCAGACTACCGGACTCACCCTCGGCTGGTTTGCCCTCTCCTCCTTTCAGAGCCGGACGCCACAGGTTCCGGGCTTCTTGGGCTCTGGGAGGAGGCACAGCAGAAGGCGAGGTCGCTGTATGAGGCTGCTTCAAAGTCACCTCGCGCTGTTGCTGCCTCACTGCCTCCGGTCTCCAGCATTCAGGGAGAGTGCAGGCAAAACTGATCAAGGAAAAAAGATTAAAGAACACAAGTGACCAGTATCAGAATCAAAAGAACAACTCTACATAACAGTATTATAACAAGATAATCAGAGAATTTTGTGAAATACATATGATCGAACGTCTGACAACAGAGATCGCAATAGATGCTGAAAACCCAACTTACTAAAACTGGCACAAAAAAGCATAAAATAAGAACACTCCTATATAGTAAACAAAAGTAATAACTATTTTAAAAATCCAACAAGTCAACAAACAATAATGCCCATAAGGAAAACACCAGGATCAGACTTTGAAAATTCCAAATATAAGAAGAAAAAAATATTG
>NW_022142794.1:0-20314 GCF_007565055.1 Rhinopithecus roxellana | reverse complement strand
ATAGAGATTTAGGGAGAGAAAGAGAAAGAGAGAAAAAGAGAAAAGAGGAAGAGAGAAGATAAAGGCACAAGACAGGAAAGAGCGGAAGGGGCCGAGGGGGGGAGAAAGAGAGAGAAAGGGAGAGGGGAAAGAGAGAGAGAGGAGAAGCGAGAAGATAGAAGAAAGAGAAGGGGGAGAGAGAGGAGAGGGACAGAGAGAAGGAGAGAAACAGAGAAGGAGAGAAAGGGAGAAAGGGAGGAAAGAGAAAGAGAGAAAGGAGGAAAGAGAGAGGGAGAGAGAGAGAGGAGAGAGGGAGAAAAGAGAGAAGAGAGAGGGGAGAGAGAAAGAGAGAAAGAGAGGAAAAGAGAAAGAGAGAAAGAGAGGGAAAGACAGACAGACAAAAGAGAAAGGGAGAGAGAGGGGACAGAGAGAAAGGAGAGAGGAGAAAAGAAAGGAGAGAAAGGAGAGAAAGAGAGAAAGAGGAAGGAGAGAGAAGAGAAAGGAGAAAATAGAAAGGACAGAGAAAGAAAAGGAGAGAGAAAGACAAAGAGAAAGGACAGGGAAAGAGAAAAGAGAGAAAGAAAAGATATAAAAATAAATATAAAGAAATATAAAATATATATAAATATAAATTATATATAAATATAAATTTATAAATATAAATTTATAAATTTAATGAAATTATAATTTATATAAATATATATAAATATATAAATAATGAATATATATAAACATATTTATATAATATATAATTATAGTATATATATAAAAATAAATTTAATATAATGAAATATATAAAAATTTATATATAAATATATAAAAAATGTATAAATATAAATTTATTATATTTATATATAAAATAATACATAATACATAAATATAATTTTATATAAATTAAATATGTATATTATATAAATATATAAATTTATATATATAACACCATAGGAAATTTCAGAATCTTTAATATGTATTGTGAATATCAAAGAGCAGTGTATACTGTTACATTTCCCAGATATATTTGACCATAGAAACCTTTTCTCAGGGTTTCCACTAAGACTCAGAACTGTAACTGACTGTTCAATCTCGACCTTAGTTTTAGGCACTTAATCGGCTACAGCCAGTCTTACTCTCTATCAACAAAACTTGCTCCTTGTTTAGCAGTGGGATTCCATCCTTGGTGCTCTTAATAAGTTTCTTAGCCTTTCCTTATCTCCAGGTCTTTTTCTTTTCGATTTGTTTTTGTTTTGTAATATCAAGACGTGGAAAAACAAAACAAAAAGTATAGGTTGATATAGAGGTAGAGAAAGATACAGTCTCTGTGTTACAGTTTCAGAAGCTGTTCAAAAGTATCCATGTTACCCTTCAGTCCATCACAAGACTTAAATTATGCACTTGGAGATTCATTTACATAGCTTCATTAGTGTTGCTTAACAAGAATATCTACTAGCCATTGTTAACATCTGGCGAATTAGGTTCTCTAATTCTCTGTTTTCCTCTAAAGATTTTAGAGCTAGCCTTTTGAGAAGGCAGGGATTTTGATGAGGGCTGCTGAAGGCTGCTGCATTCTCTTTCTGGAACTTCTCTAGTCAAATTTTCTACTTGCCAGCCCTACCCTTCCTTGATCCCGATACTCTTGATACCCTGATGCACATTACTGTATTCCGGAAAACCCTATAGCATACAGCAGAGGCCTGCACACTCTGGTACAGGATGAGAGTGTTGAACAAGGCAGATACATCTGCATGTAAATGCACATCACGTTTTGATCCTTTAAACCAACTTGAATGATAAGACAGCAAAATCAGTTTGAATACAACTTGATTTCACACGCTACTCTAAGGTAACTGGAGTGCTGGTTAAAAAGATGCGTTTGGACATTATACCTCTTCCTGGTGGTTGGAATGCTCTTAGGTAGGACAGAACCATATGGATCCTTTAGCCAGTGTGAGCTTCCTGGTTTCTGGCTGCACTACCTCCAGAGAAAGAAGGAGGGAAAAGAAAGGAGCAAATAAGCATGTGGTGAGGGAAGAGCAAAGAATTACCTATCTTATCTTATGGCAATGTTGACTCTCTGTGATGCTGAATAATGGAAGGGACTTTTATGTTGAATTTCCATTGCTGTCTTTTAGAGATTGTATTAGTCAGGGTTCTCTAGAGGGACCGAACGAACTAATAGGATGGATATATATATATATATATGTGTGTGTGTGTGTGTATATATGAATGATTTTATTAAGTGGTAGTAACTCACATGATCACAAGGTCCCACAATAATGCTGTCTGCAAGCTGAGGAGCAAGGAAGCCCATCTTAGTCCCAAAGCTGAAGAACTTGGAGTCCGACGGCAGGACTCAAGGGCAGGAAGCATCCAGCATGGGAGAAAGATATAGGCTGGGAGGCTATGCCAGTCTAGACTTTTCACATTTTTCTGCCTGTTTTTTTTTTATATTCTGGCCGTGGTGACAGCTGATTATATGGTGCCCACCCTGAAGAGTGGGTCTGCCTTTCCCAGCCCACTGACTCAAATATTAATCTCTTTTGACAACATCCTCGCAGACACACCCAGGATCAATACTTTGCATCCTTCAATCCAGTCAAGTTGACACTCAGTATTAACCATCATAGAGATGAACCAAACAGATGAGAGAGATTAAAAAGGACTTGCCCATGGACACTCAGCAGAGTTTGGACAGAGCTTAAGCCTAGTGCTCTGCTTTGTTAGACCACATTGCCAATGATAGACAGGCTGATGTCAAGTCAAATGGATGGTGGAGATGGGAGAAAATGGGGGCAGGGTGGCCTCTATTCTATGCCACCTCTGTTATTTCACTGCCCCCTCAGCATTCCCTTTTTTCACATAGTTCTTTCCTTTTCTTTGTCAAAAATGCCCTCTTCTCTTTCCAGCTGCTGCATTTGCTTCTCTTTCTTTTCTTGTTTTATTTCTTCACCCTTTCTTGCATTCCTTTCTCTTTCCACAATTTCACCTAAGCCAAATTGTGTCCTATGCCTTAAATGTTTCTCCCCACAGTTGTTAACTACAATAGCAACTAGTTTGCTTCTTGCTCCTTGGTTCCATTCAAGGTGTCTGCAAATGGTCATAGAACTCAGCCCTGCCCCACTCCAGGGAGTGCCCTTCATAAAACCTCAATTTGACCAATGCAGCCCTTTGTTCCTATACCAAACCAAGATACTCGATTTGTAGGTAACAAAATGAAAAACAAATGAACAAACTTTCATTAGCTAAGGCAATTGCCCTCCAAGGAGGGAAGCAACTGTGTGGCCCTGCTGGAGTTTGTTGGGTTTCATTGAACAAAGGTGAGCTGGGGTAGAGTTTTGTTTTCTTAATTGAGGAGAGTTAAATGACACAGTGTAATTGACAGAGGAATTTGGGATCCCTGAAGAAGAGGATGAGAAGAACATTGAGGAGGTTGGACAGGAAAAAAGAAGCCAGTAATATGTGGTGAAGCTGGTCTTACGGTCAGGTGCAGCTAAGAGAAATTCCCCAAGGTGGAGTGAACAAAACACACTGAAGACTAGAGATGCATAAAAGTTGTGATGTTAACATTGTCCTGTCTCCACACAAAACTCAAATTCATTGAGTTACAGTCATCTATGCTTTGGGGATATGTTTAATTGGTTGATTGATTGAATGGTCAATTAGAAATTTCTGATAAAGCTAAGTTTGACATTTGAGGAAATTCAGTGCTGAGCAAAGAAAGCAAGCACATGACAACCCGGAGCCTAGAAGCAGAGGTGACCATGAGGATGAGGTTGCTCAAGAATTGCAGGAAATTTTGCGGGGGAGGATGGGAGTGTGTACAGATGTTTTAGACCTTCCCTGGGCATGGGACAGGGATTGCAGCAGATTTTATCTACATCTCTAGGGGCCAGGGTACCCTGGTCAGCATCTGGTTTACACATATGTAATTAGAACACTCCTGGGTTTCCCTAAACAACAGCATAGCATCTGCTTCTCATAAGCTGCTCAGAGAGAAGGTCAAAGAGGCTCTTATCCAAGGACAATGGCATGTTTACTTTTCATTTAGAAAGAACGCCTTGGAAAAAATTAAATGAATAAACTTGTTAATAAAGCAAATGTGAAAAACCTGAGAAGAGCCTCTTAAGAGTTCATTGCCAGCTGGCACAGGGCAGTTGCCTGAAGACTCAGAAAGGCTGGCCTGGGAGGAAGATTAGCAACCATTTCCATTCATCACTGAACAGGGGTGCCAGGTAGGAAAAGTGCTGACTTCCACAATGGGAAGATACTTCTCCTAATGAAATAAAATAGGACTTTTTTTTTTTACTGGAGTTGACCCAAATGGCTCTGTACTCAGCATAAACCACCATCACCCTTTCTCTGATTAAAATAACCACTGGAAAGCTGATTTGGGTTAGGGTGCTGGCAAGTAGGACTCAGTGGCCCCAAATATCTTCTACTTAGGAGCAATGAGAAAATTTCTAGCAAAGAGGGTATCATTAAATAAAAATGTCTACCATTAAATACCTTAGTCCATTTATATACTAGGTGCTGTGCTAAGAACATGGGTCACATGCATTATTTAATTGCATTTAATTCTCAACACAGATATTATTTATGGCTAGGAGAAGTCTTGTGGTTTTCCCTAATTTGAGCAAATGTTGACTTTTTGGGCCTTTGGGATTGATTAAAAGCAATCTGTCATCATCACTGTTGATTGATTAAATATCAATGTCATTTTTTACTGCAGTGTCCCAGCTCAAAGAACAAATCAAATACCACACATTTTTGAGCTGGTGAGCTGGTGAGCTATCAGATTTTTTTAAAAATATGACTTCTTTATTGATTACTTTTGAGGCCTTTGAAACAAAACCGGAGAAGTGGGACAATCCCTAATATTGGGGCAAATCCCGGAAACTTGGGCTATGTAACCTTGAATAAACTAGTAACATTTCTTAGTCTTAAATTTTTTAACTATAAAATATGGATTTGGAATCTGAGATCTTTTCTGACCCCTCTAGCTGAAAATCTATGATCCTATGTTTTAAAGCTCTGAGAGCTATTACGGTTTCTTCTATGCTGATTTATCTGATTCCTGAGACTGTCACTTACGAATAAGGGACCAAGTATGAATTGAATCAATCAGCCAAGGACCAGGACCCCTGATGTTCCAGAAATCAGCCCAGCAGTTGTTTCTTTCTGTTCCTCTCTCTTCTCAATTAGAAACTGACTTCACTTTTTCTAAGTCACAATAAATAGAATATGCTTGATTTCAAGTTCCATGGACAGAGTCTATGTAAACAGAGTATCATAACTAACTTGGTTAAAGTTCCCCAGCATATTGTTGCAGAAAACCACGTTACAGGATATGTACAATGTAATGGCATTTATAGAATACATAAAACAATTGTATGGGCATGTATATATATGGGTATGTGTACACAAAAATGCAAAAAAATGATTAGAGGCAATGGTCAAAGGCTTATCTATAATTTTTTTTTTTTACAGGAAGATACTCTTCTATTTTAACATTTATTTATTTATTTATTTATTTTTATTTGTTTTTGAGACAGAGTCTCGCTCTGTCGCCCAGGCTGGAGTGCAGTGGCTGGATCTCAGCTCACTGCAAGCTCCGCCTCCCGGGTTTATGCCATTCTCCTGCCTCAGCCTCCCGAGTAGCTGGGACTACAGGCGCCCACCACCTCGCCCGGCTAGTTTTTTGCATTTTTTTAGTAGAGACGGGGTTTCACTGTGTAAGCCAGGATGGTCTCGATCTCCTGACCTCGTGATCCGCCCGTCTCGGCCTCCCAAAGTGCGGGATTACAGGCTTGAGCCACCGCACCTGGCCTATTTTAACATTTAAAAGCAATAAAAAAAAAAATGACATTTTGTTGGTAGTACAGTATTTGCTATTATTGTTACTATTATTGAAACTAATGATCATGTCTTTAAGAATGGACCAGAAGAAATCAGTCAGCTATAAGAAGAGATCTGGTTGGTGCATGTATGGTGGGAAAGGTGCTGGGTGTTAGAAGTGAGTTTAAGATGGGCAGTGTGATATAGAAAAATGATTGCTATATTTCAGGCATTTGAGTACTGACCTTGTTCTTTGCTGTTTCTTGATCTGTCTTTTAAGGTGCTGGTGCAGGTTATTTTGGAATGTGGGCCTTGGCTGGACTTCCCAGCAACTTGCTAAAGTTGTCTCAACTCTGTCAGGTGAGGGAAGCCTTACTCCACTTTCTTTCCCCTGAGAGCTGTGGGTATTTCTTAACTCTACAATGACTTTCAAATGCTAGTGAATTCTCTAGGTATGATAACCTAAATGAGTAACAATGAAGTGAATACTTCAGTATCTCCAGATACTTGGATGTTGCTTTGAGGAAAGAGACTGAGAATGTACTTATTTTGATAAAAAGGAAAGATGACTTGTGCCGTGAAATTGTGAAATGAGGACAGGCATGGTTGTGGGGTGTGTGTGTGTGTGATATGTGGTTTCTTGGATTTTGGAAGAGTATTATTGTACTCTCCATTATAGTTCATTTAGGCTCTACAGCAATTAATAGATAATTTTAAAAAACCTTCTATATTCATTATTTCACATTATCCTTATAGCAGTCTTACAGATTAACGTACACAATTCTATGGAGAGGAATCTAGTGACCAGAGAAATAAAATGATTTACTAAAGGATATGCAAGTGACAGAACTGGAGATCTACCCCAGTGAACCCCATTATCAGCCTCCCAATACTTAAGAGTCCTGCTGCAAGCTGAGCTCTCAGAGGGTGTGGCCTGGTGAAACAGTTGCAGGCATAGGATTATAGGGGTTAAAGGAAGTAGGATACAGATAGTTTCTGCTGCCACATGATTGGTCCACAAGAAGTGGTGGATGTTATTGTTATTTTGTATTACTCCAATTATTCAGATTTCAGGAAACATTGAAGGGCAACCCTCCTGAGTTTGATGAGATTCTCTGACATGATTCTTTCTGCAAAGCCTCTCCTTCCTTCATGCGACCTCACACCTTTCCCCCTTCATTTCGGGTACCTTGATGAGCATAACTGACATCTCAAGCTTTGGTGGCTACCACTGGAGACTTGTTGTGAAGTTTGCCCAAATAGTTTGGAGTCTCTGACAAAGATTAAGGACTCTGGCTTTAGCTGTTCCAGGAGGCAGTGATGTGTGCCTGAATAAACTAAGTTTAATTACACAGAGTCATGGTTGGTGTAGTTTATCAGTGACATAGCATCAAATAAATGACTCCTGGAGAACAGCTCATTCTAAAGCCAGTTGCTTTTATTGCTGAACTCTGATTTCACTATAATTAATGAGAATGTGCTTTCCCATCTTTGGAGATGAGAACAGCATCTCAAAGCCCTCCCACTCCCAGCATTGTCTTGCCATTAATCTATAGGACTCAAGGTGTTCCATTTCATCAATACCCCGTGGCTTGTGAAACAACTGTCCTGCATGGATAAAGAGGTAGATAATCCTTAGGTCATTGTAACACCCAGTCTCCTGCTGAATACAATATAGCTTCAGGATAGCGCTAGTAATAATTCAACACCCACCCCCTTACCCTAGTAATGCCTCATATACTTCACACTCTTAAGTGCTCTGAAAACAATTCACTGCTACTGAAAAGGGGAGACATTTCTCTCAAGAATGAACCTAATTTTTCTACATAGCTGAGGCCTAAATTCCATGTTCTTTGGATTTTCCCTGTGAGTGTCCCTCTGGGCGTGGCCATGTTATATTTTCTCTTGCTTGTGATTTTTTTACGTAAGTATACATTCTTAAAGATTCAGATAATACAGAAGTATATGGAGAAAAACATGGAAGTCTTTTCCTTCCCCATTTTCATTCCTTATTCCAGAGATAGCGTCATGTTTTTAAACATAAATAATTTAGCATTCTTTAGAATAAAGTTCAAATTATATAAATAGTAGACTGTACGTATCTTTTTGCAACTTGTTTTTTCTACTCATCCTTATGTTTTATTCACATGGATAAACACAACTTCATTTATTTTTTTGCTGTATGGCCTTCTGTTATGTGAACATACCACAAGTTACCTAGATATTCTTCCATTGGGGAATGTTAATAATCTCCAATACTGGCTCTGTCAAAGAAAATTGTAATGATCATTCTTATGCCTATTGTTTTGTGCAAGACTTGAGTTTCTTCAGAGTACTCACCCATGTGTGGAATTTCTAGATTGTGAAATTTCTGGATGGTGGATTGTAGTTTATGTGCTATTCAGCTTTAACAAATATTGCTATTTGAAGGTATAATTTTAATAATTTTTTTTACACATTCCTCAACATTTGGTATTGTCAGACACTTAATTTTTCTCTGTGATTTTTTTTGCATTAACTTGCATTTCCCAGTTGCCAGTGAAGTTGTGAAAATTTTCCATGTTTTTATTAGACATTGATATTGCAGTGAATTGCCTGTCTATACCATTTGCTAATTTTTAATTTTCAGAATAACATCTGACACAAAGCACTTACTACGTGTGTCTAAGGCTGTTCATATATAAAGTCACTGAATCTTCGTAAGAATCATTTGAAAGAACTCAACCTAGCTCATATAAATAGTAAGTGGCCAAACTAGCTTCAAGTCCAGAATATTTCCTGTGTTTCTCATTAGTTTTAATAATTTGAGTATAAATAATTTGGATTTTCTAAAACTTATAATTACAATTTCAGTGAAGGGAAGTTGTCTTTTCCAAGCCTTAGACCTTCACTTAATTTTCTTATGATTCCTTACTTCTTTTTAGGGTCCTTGTCTGATACTGAAATCTAGGCTTTACTTAGCTTCTAAAATGATTGGGGAGCATTTCCTTCTTTTAAATATATATTCTCTGTGATATTTTGCATAATATTAGGATTGTCTGGTCCTTAAATATTTGGTAGAACTTGTTCGTAAAGGCATCTGGGCCTTTTTTCACTCCCGCAGTAGGTAAACTTTAAATTATTGATTTATTTCTTAAACAGTTTTGGTCTAGTCTTGTTTATATACATTTCATTTTGATAAATTACATATTCTTTAGAAAAGTGTCCATTTGTTCTGTGTTCATGTTTATTAATGTAATTTTTTCATATTACATAAATTTTACTTTAACATGGCAAAAAATTTATATCTGTTGAAGAACAGAAAAATGATATGAGTCATATAATACCAGAAAGTTAAACAGGTTAGCAAATATTTACCATATTTGCTTGAGATTTTTCACTCACTCTCAGAGAAAGAAAGGAAGATTAAGAGAGAGTGGGAAGGAGGGAGAGAGAAAGGAAGGAAAAAAAGGGCGAGAGAGGAGGAAAGAAGAAAAAGGGGAGAAAAGGAAGGAAGGAAGAAAATATTACAGATATAGCTGGAGATACCCCTTTACATTCTATTTTAATATTTTTTCCTGAGATAACCCCATCCTGAAGCAAGTGCACACTGCATTCCTGTATTATTTTCATAGCTCCACTGTATATTTATATATGCATCTTTAAATAACATACACTATTATGTTGTGGGGTAAGCCATATGCGAGAGCTAGAGGCGAGGATTTCCTGGGAACCAAATTAATCCCTTTTTAAAAATATATAGTTTTTTATTTTTATCACATGTGAATATATTCTTAACAATATACTATTTAGTTTTCCTTATAATTGGGTATTATGCTGTATATAGTCTTCTGCAACTTGCTTTTGTCACTCAAATTATATTTCTAAGAATTGCATATATTTTTCACATCGTTACATTCATGTTTCACTACTGAATAATATTTTTGGGTGTATTTTTCCAGCTTCTCGATATTATGAACAAAAGTCCCTAAAGAGACACCTTTCCTCCCTTGCTTCCTTTTCTTTATTAAGGAGTACTTATTGAATACTAACATGCTAGGCACTATTCTAAAAAGTGGGGATATAGTAGTAGAAAAACCGAAGATCTCTATCTTTGAAGCCTAGATTCTAGAGGGTAAAATGGTTAATAAACAAGCATATGAATAAAATATGTAGTCTGTTATATGGAGATAAATACTAAGGGAAAGGAGAATTCCAAGCAAAGAGGAGCAATTTTGAGGATCTTAAGGTAGGAGCATGCCTGGTGTGCTCCAGAGCCTGCAGGGAGGCCAGCGTGGCTGAAAGTGTTCAAGATGGAGAGTGAATCCAGCAATCCTACTACTGGGTATATATCCAAAAGAAATGAAATCAGTATATTGAAAAGATATTCTGCACTCCCATGTTTATTGCAGCACTATTCACAATAGCCAAGATACATATAAAAAAGAAGGAAGTGCTGTCATTTGTGACAACATGGATGAACCTCTAAGACATTATGTTAAGTAAGCCAGGCACAGAAGGACAAATATCACATCATCTCATTCAAATGTGGAATCTAAAAAAGTTGATCCCAGAGAAGTAGAAAATAGAATGGCAGTCACCAGAGGCTGGAGTGGTTGGGGAGACAGGGATGTGGAGATGTTGGTCAAAGGATATAAAATTACAGTTAGATAGGAGAAATAAATTAGAGACCTACTTTATAGCATGGTGACTATAGCTAATGACAATATATTGTACTGTCCTGCATAATGACATTTTAGTCAATGACCGATTGAATATAGAATGGTGATCCCGTAAGATTATAATAGAGCTGAAAAATTCCCATCCTTGTCCTTTTCCAGTAGGGCAAGATGTGGAGGTAGAAGACAGTGGTGATAATAATCCTGAACCCATGTAGGCTTAGGCTAATGTGTATGTTTGTGTGTTTTTAACAAAAAGTTTAAAAAGTAAAAAAGAAACATTTGTAGAAAGAATTATTATAGAAAAAGAATATAAAGAAAATATTTTTGTACAGTTAATGTATTTGTTTTGAGCTGTGTTATGGAAAACTGAAAACACTTTTTTAAAATTTAAAAAGTTTATAAAGAAATTAGAGTAAGCTATGGTTAATGTATTATTCAAGAAACTTTTTAAATGAATCCAGTGTAACCTAAGTGTACAGTGTTTATAAGATCTACAATACTGAATGGGAATGTGCCAGGCCTTCATATTCGTACATCACTCACTCATTGACTCACCCAGAGCAACTTTTAGTCCTGTAAGCTCCATTCATAGCAAGTGCAATGTATAGGTGTACCACTTTTTACCTTTTATACCCTATTTTTCTGTACCTTTTCTATGTTTAGATATCCTTAGATACACAAATACTTACTATTGTGTTCCAATTGCCTGCAGTATTCTGTAGAGTAACATGTTGTACAGGTAGCTGAGGAGCAATAGGCTCTATGTATGGCCTAGGTATGTAGCAGGCTATACCATCAGCTCTATGTAAGTCTACTCTATAATTTTATACAAGGAAAAAATCAACTAATGATGGATTTCTCAGAATGTGTTCCCACCATTAAGCAATGCATGACTGTATTCTTGAAAAATGCGAACAGAGTGGATCACAAAAATAACTGTGAGATAATGCATATGTTAATTATTCAGACTTAACCATTCCACAATGTATATATACTTCAAAATATAATGTCATGCACAACAAATACACATATTTTTGCCTTTGAAAAATGGAAAAAATAAGATATGGAGAGTGACAAAAGACCCAGTTAGAGAAGTAGGAGGTAGAAAGAATAGAGAGAGAATGCAGGTCTGCAGATCATGGAGGGCCTTGCAAGTGAAATGACGATTTCTATCAGCATCTCTTGGGCTGCTGAGAAAAGTCTGTAGGAGCTAGAGTAGAAGCAGAGACACCAGTTAGGAATCCAGGTATGATGCGATGGTGGCTTAGCCATATTTTATCTCACTTGTTTCTGACCACAGCCTCTAAGGTAAATATATACTCATTTTACCAGGGAAGAGTTGAGGCTCCTGTGGGGTCAGTAGGCTCTCTATCTAACTCACTGTCACATATCCTGTTTGTGGTGGAGTAGGACTTACACCTGTTTGACTTAAACCTGTGTTTGACTATTGATATTCCCAGGAATATTTCATGCTTACAGCAAAACTATTTTGCCTTGTTTAAAACCAAAACCACTAACATGGTATCTAGTCCAAACAATCATGGACTAGATTATTGGAACCTGGAATTTTGTTGAGAATCCCAGCTGTATTGTTTCGGCTTTCAGATACTCATATCTACATAAGGAAGAAGTATCATTGAAAGGAAAACCTAACCCAAAGCATAGCTAGGATACCACCAGAACTGTGACAGCTACAGTTCTCTGCAGGTACCACCCTCAAAGATTACTCTGTGATTACATGACTGTAATTAGATTCATTGAGGAACATCTGTTTTTTTTCTGTTCACTGCACTCAAACTTAGAAAGGGCCATGACACTTTGTTGCCCTCCAGATTCAATTTTTGTAATTGCTCATTAAGGGTGATTGTTAACAATGTTTAATCAATGGAATTTTAAATGTGATTTCGTGGTTTAGGATTTCAAAGGCTTCTATAAATCTCAGGGAGCCACTGTTGCGTGGTATATTTGATAGTGTGGTGTTTGCGGATTTCATATGGTGTCATGAAGATTTGAAGCAGAGAGGAAACTCAGAAATTACTTGGTGCACTTACTTTTATTTTATAAATGAACAAAGTGAGAAAAAGAGAGGCCATTGGCTTAAAGTTATTCATTGTTTCAGAACTGAGCGAAGATGTTGTGAGAGACCCTCTAATATATCTGAAGGAAAAAGTCTTTAGACATCAGATTGGCAGGACTGTCTTACTCTCTGGATGTGTGACCCTGGGAATGTTATCTGAACAGTTTCTTCATTTGTAAATTCTGGGTAATAACTATCTTGCAGAATACCTGAGGAAAATTATGTGTTAAAAGCACCCAGGTAGGACTCTAAGTACTAGCTATAATTTATATTGTTTTTTCAGCTCAACAGTCTTTTCAAGTCTACTTTCTAAATTACTCGCCTCTAAGTCTCACTCTAAGCCAAACTTTAAGCCTCATCCACACTGACAAACAAATCAGCTTTGATCCATCTACTTACTCATTCAGATAGGTATTTTAGATACACAATCTTGAAATGATGTATTTTATGAAGGGCGTAGGCTCCAAAGACGAAGGAAAAAGTGGCCAGTCTTGATTATACTTTGGAACATCCCAGTGAAGGAAATGCAGGGACAAAGACTTCTTTCACACATGTGCCCAGAAAGGATTTTTGACCTCAGTGCTGCAAGTATTTGGGCTGTCTACTTTCTAAATGGGTGTTCAGTACGGCATTTGATTGCAATGAAGTAGACTAGACAGATTTCCCTTGGGTGCTAGAAGGAGAAGTTATCAAATTTACAACTTTGAAACACACTTACCAAAGCTTCACAGTAAAAATGACTCCTTGTTTTTCCAACATCTGCCTTTAGAACTACTGTTCTCCAGAACAAAACATAATTGTGATAGTGGGGGTTGCGTTTGAATGATCTCTTGAGAGCACACAGTGCTCCTGGAGGAAGTCTGAAAATTGAAGAGTACTTAGCCAGGGGGAACATTTTGCCTTTTCTGCTTTTAAAATGAAAATGCTGCTGAATGAAGCCAGCTATCGCTCAGCAAAAGTCTCACTGGATAGTCCTTGGTGGGGGTACTATGATATAAGGGCAGGAGAGAGCTTTCTAGATTTGGTTTGCCAAGAGTTTTTGAGATTCTTGGATATTGACACACTTGCCAAACCCGCAAGAAATACATGATAAACCAGGAGGTTGATATACTGATTTACAGTGGACTGAATGCCTTTCCAATGATTAGAGTAACTTACTCAGTCTCCAGAACATCTTCTCCTTGATGTCACAGTATCTGGTACACCAAATCATGATCATAAAGTTGCTTTGAAGTCTTGGAGTCAGAACAAAAGCAAATTGTCTTGAAAAGTATGTCCAAGTTGTATATCAGTCTAATGAATGGTGAGCCATGCCTGCTCTTTAATAGGTAAGGTCTTGTTATGGACTGGAAAGTGTTTGCTCAGGGATGTATTCAGAAAGGCTCCACACAGACCACTCAACTTCTTTAACACAGTCTTTCTTTGTATAAGTTATAGGAAGAAGAATTCTTTTATAGCTTAATTACTGGCAGCCTATGCTTATCTTAAGGGCTTCCCAATTCTTCAACAGTGTGTTAACAAATCATTTAAAAAAAATTTTATTGCTACATAATAGTTGTACACAAATATGGGGTACTTGTGTGATATTTTGATAAAAGTATACAAGTGGAGTGCAGATATCTCTTTGGTATACTGACTTTTGTTTTCAAACCACCTCTGAATCAACAGTATTGAATCTTAATAGTTTTCTTCTCTAGGAATGACTTTATCTCTAAATCCTGGGAACCAGTATTTACTGGAGACTACTAAGTTGACTGCTTGGCTCTAAGTATGGAAGTCCTACATCTGGACATCATGGTGATATTAGTGGGGCTTTCAATGTGCACACTTGATGGAACAAATACCAGAAATGGTGGGAAGGAGCGTGTGAGGACACATGGGCTTTTTAGGTATAATAAAGTGAAGTAACTGTTGTTTTTCTGACTAGCAGCCATGTTTAAAACCCTGAGGAAGGTCTGTCTCAGGCTTAGTGGTTGTCAGTTACATGCACAGGGAGCATCTGATTATTAATATGGCAAATTATAACAGCAGCATCTTGAAAAACAACAGGGTGAGCCCCATAATTTCTCTATGTCACTGAGGTATCATATTGACCAGAGTGTGTCTCTACCATCTAGCTGCTGGGAGGCCAAAGAGCTGAAATTCAAAGTCCAGTTACATCAAACAGTCCACTATTTTTTTTTTTTTAATTATACTTTAAGTTCTAGGGTACTTGTGCACAGCATGTAGGTTTGTTACATATGTATACATGTGCCATGTTGATGTGCTGCACCCATTAACTCGTCATTTACATTAGGTATATCTCCTAATGCGAACAGTCCACTCTTATGTGAGTTACCTTGCCTGGGAAACCACCAGTTTGACTTTAGCCTTTGTGCCCTTTTGGAAAATCTAAGTTACCCCAAAATACAAACAAAAGAAACAGAAAACAGAAAACCTCCATACCCTAAAGTCCATAGTCCTGGGCAAAGGTGAAGGGAGATGTTATGTTGATGTTCAAAGGGAATGGATAAATACAGCCCTCAGCAAATCACATGTGTATTGCCAATGTACTGGAAAGGAACTCTCAGTACTTAGGTCAACTGTGGCAACTGAGGGATCTTGATTAATGGCTGTATTACTTTTTTGACAAAAGACATGATCAAAGGATTCTTTAGTGAAGCCTAAAGAGGGGCAACCAATCAAGTGTGTTCTTGTTGTTGCTAAAATAGAAGATTCAAGGATTGTTGAAGTCATACAGTTCCAGGGTATTGTAACATTTGCATTGTTATACATCATAGACTATATTTCTGCTATAATTTAAAAATTATTAAAATAATCTCATTGGTGTTTTCCCCAGAGTAGCATCATAGTTTGTGATTGTTTCTGGCTCTGGTATTGAGGGGGATAATTTTACACAGGGGATGGGTGTAACTGGATTCTTCACTCCTCCCACTCCAGATTTACTTGCTCCTCTTCTGCTTTCTTTTAAATGATGTCTTACCAGAACTAATGAAAAAATTATCCTGGTCTTAATGATTCCCATCTGGTTATATATAAATAATCAAATTCTGCCAAAAATTAGCAAATATATTTCATTTTTTAAAAATAGACATGACCGATAGTTGCTAGCTAGTAAGTTTGCTGGAGAACACTCACAGGAGACCAGTTTTTCCCAAGCTACACTTAGAAGCAGCAGAAAACATGTAAACCTCACAGATGGTGCTTACCAGCTCTGTGTCTTTAGGCATATTATTTAGTCCCACTGAGCCCTGCTTCAGCTGTAAAAGGTGAGTCACAATAATCATTTATTTGGAGGCTAGTTGTGAAGATTAAGTGATGTAACAGAGGTCGAGCACTTAGCATAGTAGTCTCCCTTTTCCATGGTTTTAGCTACTTGCAGTCAAACACAGTCTGAAAATATTAAATGGAAAGTTCCAGAAAGAAACAATTCATAAGTTGTGCACCTGTATGAGTAGCATAATGAAATGTCTTACAATTCCACTCCGTTTTCCCAGGATGTGAATCATTCCTTTGTCTAGTGTATCCTCACTATATACTACCTCCCCCTTAGTCACTTAGTAGCCATCTTGGCGATAAGATCAACTGTTGGGGGAATGCAGTGCTTGTGTTCAAGTAATCCTTATTTTATTAATGGCTCCAAAGCACAACAGTAGTGATCCTGGCATATTGTTATAATTGTTTTATTTTGTTATTAATAGTTATTGTTATTAATCTCTTATGTTGTACCTAAAATTAAACTTTTATCATAGATATGTATGTACAGGAAAAGCATAGGACCTATAGAGTTTGGTACTGTTTGAGGTTTTGGGCATCCACTGAGGGTCTTGGAAGGTACTGTCCAAGTATAAGGGGAATTACTGTATAGGACTATTTATACAATGGGTGCCCAATAAATACTCTGCACATCTTCCCTCCAAGGACTACTGTCTCATTCAAGCTTCAAAAGTTGATAACCATTAAATGAGAGTTCTAAAAAGCAAAGCAAAATGTATCTCTGAATCTTTTTATTGTTGAAACCCAATCATGATGGGTACTTGCTAGTTTTCTTCTAAAATATGGTTATGACCATATTAGGATAGAAAAAACATTTGGGTGATTTGACTTGCCATGTTTTTGTTTGTAACAAGAAAATAATTTGTATTTTTATTTAAAATATCTTGCAAGGAATCAGACATCAGGAATATTTACTCAATAGCTGCTTGACTGGTACTGTTAGACCTCCTTCTAGAGTGGCCAGGCTGTCCTGAACTGTAACACCCAGGATCATACATTGTGACTCATCTTTCCACAGTGAAAGAGATGTGGGAACAAATTTCTTCCCTCTCTAGGTAAAGTCTCTGTCATTTCAGTGACACCTGGAAATGGGTGGAATGTTCAGGTGTTTCAGCAGAACTTTTTCTATCACCAGAGGAATCTGGCCTTTCTCTTTTCCTAGGTTCACTCTGGTTGTCCTTTTGTTCTCTTCACTCTCCTTACTCATTTTCACACTGGGTTTGTGGATTAAGAAGGGGATGGGATGGAGTAGGAGAGACATATCCTGAATTCTATGGCATGTATTTCCCCCTATTCTTTACTTGTAGTACTTGGGACTCTTCCTGCTGGTTTGTGAGAACTGGGAACAGACACCTTGGGCATTTCTAACCTTGTTTGGGCACACAGGAGCAGTCATGGGTTTGGAGAAATATGATCATTTGAGCCACCCCTCCTTCCCAGCTCAAATGCTAAATTATATAGCATTGTAAACATTTGTTGCATTTAATTTTTGTTGCCAAATGCATTTTCTTAGGTATGGGAAAATGTGCCTGAAGATTGTGTTTTGTTAAAGAATGATAATTCAATAAAAGATTTTAGGCTGCTCAATTCTATAATACTTAAAATACTCGGTTATGAGGATTTAAAATGCTAGCAGCTCAAAGAAGATAAAACAAAAGACCTTTTGGGTTTGCTTTCATCTTTTTATTCTTGTGACTGTTTATTTCAGAAAGATTTTAAGATATTTGCCATTTAATATAATTTTAATATTTTGAGATCTAATTGAGTATAAAAAAGGTGTGTATTGTCTTCTCACTGAACTCTGCTCTGTGTGGGCATTTGAGGAATATGTAGGATTATTGATGAAGACAGTTAGAAAGCTGGCATGTAGGAATAAATTCTATATCTCTTACCCTTTGGCTGACAGAAGCCACTCATGTTTGGAGCACGTTTTCTTACTCCGAATCAAGGTTTGTGTCTCCAAAACGTTTTTTTTCTTTTAAATAAAATATAGCCAAGCTGCAGCTCTTTGTGATGTTTCACCAAAAGTCAAGTAAAGAAGACAGCTTTTTAAAATTAATTAATTTTTAAATTATACTTTAAGTTCTAGGGTACATGTGCACAACGTACAGGTTTGTTACACATGTATACATGTGCCGTGTTGGTGTGCTGCACCCATTAACTTATTTACATTAGGTATATCTCCTAATGCTATCCCTCCCCTATCCCCCCCCCCCACAACAGGCCCCAGTGTGTGATGTTCCCCTTCCTGTGTCCAAGTGTTCTCATTGTTCAGTTCCCACCTATGAGTGAGAACATGTGGTGTTTGGTTTTCTGTCCTTGGCGATAGTTTGCTCAGAATGATGGTTTCCAGCTTCGTCCATGTCCCTACAAAGTACATGAACTCATCCTTTTTTATGGCTGCATAGTATTCCATGGTGAATGTATGCCACATTTACTTAATCTAGTCTATCATTGATGGACATTTGGATTGGTTCCAAGTCTTTGCTATTGTGAATAGTGCCGCAATAAACATACGTGTGCATGTGTCTTTATAGCAGCATGATTTATAATCCTTTGGGTATATACCCAGTAATGGGATGGCTGGGTCAAATAGTATTTCTAGTTCTAGATCCTTGGGGAATCGCCACACTGTCTTCCACAATGGTTGAACTAGTTTACAGTCCCAGCAACAGTGTAAAAGTGTTCCTATTTTTCCACATCCTCTCCAGCACCTGTTGTTCCCTGACTTTTTAATGATTGCCATTCTAACTGGTATGACATGGTATCTCATTGTGGTTTTGATTTGCATTTCTCTGATGGCCAGTGATGATGAGCATTTTTTCATGTGTCTGTTGGATGCATAAATGTCTTCTTTAAGACAGTTTTATTGTGCCCCTCATCCAAGCAGCCATATTTAAGCTGCAAGCTAAGACTGCAGAGGCACAGCTTTTCTTTCCTCTACTCATTTTGTCCTCTGTTGCCAGTCCCATGCCTATTCCCACATGGATGCCTCCTCTCTTAGCCTGCTGCCATCATGAGCTCCATGGACAGGTACAGCTTTGCCAGCCCCACTGCCCCCCGACCTTCTATCGCTCATGTTACCCATTTGCTGTTTCTCATTGCTCTTCTAGCTAGACCCTTCACTCACTGCTTCTGCCCTTATTCAAGCTGGTCTTCTCAAGCTGGTCCATCTTGGGATTTGTTCTGCTCTTCTTGTTCAGAACCAAAGTGTCTTTGCTAGGAAAGCATACTTATGATACAGCATAGCCTGGTATAGTTCTCAGTGTTTTAAGAAATCATCAGTTTTTTCCTTTTGTGATTGAGGCCAGGGGAAGCAGGAAGCCCTTTTAATATAGGGATGTCCTGAGTCTTTGGAAGTCAAGCTCACCAAGTTTTCCTCCATTCTGTTGTGAGCAAGCATCAGCTTCCTGACTGTTGAAGAGTTTCTGTATGTGAGCAGCTGAATATGTTTGGGTAAGGGAAGTAATCAGTATCAGTATTATTGAAGGTAAAGAATCAGTATTATTGAAGATGAGGCAGGGCCTCCTGAGAGGGACCCTCAGCCATTTCTTTGCAACTCAGCACTAGGCAGGTCTTCCCATGGTGTGCTGGAAAGTGGGGATCCCAATGTGCTGCTTCCCAAGAGCTCCGTGATGTTTTGATTAAACCTGATCAGTTAGTTCTGGTTTGGCAAGGTTGATTTTGTGTTAGCAGCAAATTTCATGTGGAAATTTCCCCGATGAACATGCATTGTGTTCTCTGGACTAGAAGGGCCTAATGTTTCGGTATTTAGAGTCCTGAAAGTGAATGGAATCTTCATGACTCCTCTCACTAATGTTTCTCCTGTTCACCACTCCATAGGAATCTACAAAAAAAACAAAAAAAACACCTTTTTTCTCTGGTTACCTGATTTCTTTTCTCTTAAATTAGGAGGGCAGCAGAAGTGAATGTCCTGGTAGAATTTGTCTGTATTTGTCCTGCACAGGAACCTACTGAAATTGACATGCTTTTTTTCCCTGTTACCCCCTCTTTCCCTTATCTTAAACTATGAGGCAGCAGGAGTATATGCCCTGGAAGAATTTGTATGTATTTGTCTTGTCATCTCAGTGTAATCATAAAGTGATTTTCCTTAGACACCTGCAAAACAGCAATCACACTTTTCCTGGAGCTTCAAATTGGCTGTAGTGATGTCGTGCTTCTATCCAAGGGATCTCTGTAAATCATACTTACCACGGTGCCCACCTGTGGTCCCATTCACCAGGGAAGCATTTTGTTCTCATGCATTTGCTTGTTGGTTTTGCTAGAATTCTCAACCTTCCCTTCCCCTGTGGCATCCCTGTGAATTCTGTTCCTCGTTCCCCAATCTGATTTCACTTGGATATTAACCTGGTTGTTTATTCCACGAGGGATTTCTCAGCCTGGCTTTTTAAAGATGTATCTCCTACTTTTCTTGACCTATCCCTCATCTCCCCAGTCCACTACTTCTTTCTTTTTTCTGTTGAGGCAG
>NW_022142793.1:0-7238 GCF_007565055.1 Rhinopithecus roxellana | reverse complement strand
TTGTTTGCGAAAGAGTAAGTTCAGGTGTGGTTTCCTTTAGACTCAACGTTCTATGCTGAGTGCTGCTGAGAACGGATTTCCTGAGAGTTGTGAGATCTCTCAGGATATGTGTAGGCCAGCTATACTGCTTACATTTCTATGAAAGCTATCAAAGAGAAAGCCAAGAACGTCCCTCAAAGGCAAGGTTATTTGTGCTCCCCCAGAGACCGTATGAATTTAGAACCTTTCCGTTTTGTCTGAGAGGTGTTCAGGCCCTTTTCCAATGGTGGGTAAGTAATTTATTTCTGTGATAAGGTCTTTTGCAATTGCAGTTGCAGATAATGCAGCCTCACTGAGCCCTGGTATGGAAACATCTGTGTTGCTTAAAGACTGTCCTTTACACACTTCCAATGGCTGGCCTAATTCCAAAATCCAATACAGATCAACCTGAATTATCTGAGGTGTGTAACTCAGCCACAATTTTGACATGAATGAGATCTCCCCACCCCCCAAACAACAAACAACAAAAAGCTGAGATCATTTTGGAATCCAAAGAGGAAATGTGGTTTTTCCTGAATTTGACCTGGTAACATCACAGTTCCATGCCACAGCTAGCACAGTTATGTTTCCTTTTACTAGTACTGAGAAAAACAAAATCAATTGGCCACCTGAGCATGTGCATTTGATTATTTAAAAGCTATTTTAGTAGGGGAAAGATGTTTGGAATGCTACTGACCAAAAATAATTCTTGGCCGGGCGCAGTGGCTCATGCCTGTAATCCTAGCACTTTGGGAGGCTGAGGCAGGTGGATCACCTGAGGTCAGGAGTTCGTAGACCAGCCTGGCCAACATGGTGAAACCCCACTTCTACTAAAAATACAAAAATTAGCTAGGTGTGGTGGCGGGCGCCTGTAATCCCAGCTACTCGTGAGGCTGAGGCAGGAGGATCGCTTGAACCCAGGAGGCAGAGGTTGCAGTGAGGCGAGATGGCACCATTGCACTCCAGACTGGGCAACAAGAGTGAAAGTCTGTCTAAAATAATGATAATAATAATAATTTTGTAGCCACAGATGTCTTCAAGTAGAGTTCTAGAACCTCTGCAAGCAAAAGAGAGAAAAAAAAACATTTTCCAGCTTTTCTTGTTTGAAAACTAACACTCAGCTTTAACAAACGACCTTTCTCTCATCCCTCATCCCCCACCTCATATTGTTCAGAGAGTCCCTAACATAGGACGGGGTATAAAATAAAAAGTGTCTCATTTACATATAAACCTAAACACTGGAAATTTGTGAGTGGATGCCTTGACTTGGGAGAGAATGTTATCAAAACCACCTGGAGCACTTGTCAAACTACAGGAATCTCCTCTGACTTTGAGAAATTCTGTATTTAAGGTATAATGCTACCATTTTAGCAGGTAATTGCTTTGCACCACTGCAAATGTGGGCACTGAAATTTTATGGCAAAAGCAGAATATCCTTACAATGCTTTATAAAAAAAATTCCCTAAACAAAATCGCCTGATTTTTAAAATTCTCCAAGAATTACTGAACCTTTAGGTTGTGTGTGTGTGTGCGTATTTGTAAACACATGTGTATATATGTAGTGTGTGTATTATATTTACCCAAAAGCAATGAGCCTGCCAGCATCTAGTTTATGGTCTTGCTATGACATCTGTCATTAAAAGAAGCCAGGGCTTTTGGGAGAAATGAGAGATTCCAGGACTGGGAAGAAAATATATAAGAAGAACCTGGGATATTTTTGCCAGATAGTAAAGAACCATCAAAGCCTACTAAGGTCATGTCAAAATGACTTTTTTTTTTTTTTTTTTTTTTTTTTTGAGACAGGGTCTCACTCTGTTGCCCAGGCTGGAGTGCAACGGCACAACCATTGCTCACTGCAGCCTTGAATTCTCTGGGCTCAAGTGATCCTCCCATGTCAGCCTCCTGAGGAGCTGGGACTACAGGTGCACACTACCATGCCCAGCTAATTTTTGTATTTTTTGTAGAGACCAGGTTTTGTCATGTTGCCCAGTCTAGTCTCAAACGCCTGAGGCTCAAGTGACCTGTCCGCCTCCACCTCCCAAAGTGCTGGGATTACAGGTATGAGCCACCATGTCCAGCCTCAGTATGAACTTCAGTAAGGATAATAATTGCAATAGGTTGAAATACCTCACATATGTTTAAATCCATGAGTTTAAATTTATATATTTTGTAACGGGTCACCTTCGGAGAATAAGAAACCAATTAACTTAAAAGCTGGATAACTAGGCGGAGCACAGTGGTTCACGCCTGTAATCCCCAGCACTTTGGGAGGTTGAGGCAGGTAGATCACTTGAGGTCAAGAATTTGACACCAGCCTGGCCAAATGAAACCCCATCTCTACTAAAAATTCAAAAATTAGACAGGTATGGTGGTGCATGTTTGTAATCCCAGATATTCAGGAGGCTGCGGCAGGAGAATCACCTGACCTGGGAGGCAGAGGTTGCAGTGAGCCAAGATCACACCACTGCACTCCAGCCTGGGTGACCAAGAGAGACTCCATCTCAGAAAAAAAAAAAAAAAACTAGATAGCTAAACAAAAAGAATCAGGGATTTACATATAAGCTGTACCACTGGGTAACCAAATAATGGATGAGAGGAAAATGAAATGATAGAATTCTAATAACTGGCCAGGTGCAGTGGCTCACACTTGTAATCCCAGCACTTTGGGAGGCTGAGGCGGGTGGATCACACAAGGTCAGGAGTTCCAGACCAGCTTAGCCAATATGGTGAAACCCCATCTCTACTAAAAATACAAAAAGTTAGCCGGGTGTGGTGGCAGGCTCCTGTAATCCTAGCTACTCGGGAGGCTGAGGCAGGAGAATCGCTTGAATCCAGGAGGCAGAGGTTGTAGTGAGCTGAGATCATGCCATTGCACTCCAGCCTAGGTGACAAGAGTGAGAGTCCATCTCAAAAGAAAAAAAAAAAAAATTCTAATATCTCCATTTTTGCAACCCCTCAAAATTCAATATATAAACTGGTTGAACATCAACAGTTGTTAATATCAAAGATAAAGAGAGAAAATCAGGTACCTCCTGATGAAAAAATAAGACTACCCATAGTCCTGCCAAACGGATCTGACCTGAGTCTGATGAAGCCTCTGGATTCAACTGCCAGTCTGCAGGAAATGCAGAGGACAGAGGAACATGCCAAACTGCACCACGAGTGTGCAATTCGCAAAACCCAACCTGTGAGAAACTCCACAGGCCAACCGCCCAGAGATTCTTCAACAGACACATTTTAAGAAAAGAAAGAGATTTGGGGACAGGGAGGAAATCTAACCTATAGATTAAAAGGCACTTGAAAGAAAAACTGGACAAGGCCAGGCACAGTGGCTCACACCTGTAATCCCAACACTTTGGGAGGCCAAGGCAGGCAGATCACTTGAGGTCAGGAGTTCTAGACCAGACTGGGTGAAACCCTGTCTCTACTAAAAATACAAAAATTAGCTGGGTATGGTGGTACATGCCTGTAATCCCAGCTACTGGGGAGGCTGAGGCAGGAGAATGGCCTGAATCCAGGAGGCGGAGGTTGCAGTGAGCTGAGATCGTGCCACTGCACTCCAGCCTGGGCGACAAAGCAAGACTTTGTTTCTAAATAAATAAATAAATAAATAAATAAATAAATAAATAAATAACACAGCAGATGCCAACAGAAGTGAGCATTTACTGCATGCTATACCAAATACTGGCCTCATGCTAATGCTTCATGCACATTGTTTCAGCTAATTCTCCCAAAAGTCCTAGAAGGAATTCATACAATTGCCCACAATTTTACATCTAAGAAAACAGAGACTAGAAAATTCAATCATTGGCCTCACAGCACAGGTTTAGAATTAGAATCAGGACCAGAATCTAGGCTCATCCAGCACCAAAGCCAATGTTCCTAACCATTGTATGATACTGTCTCCCACAAAAAATAAATCTCCCTAAAAACCCTTTCCAGCATCTTTCTAATCATTGATTAAGACAGTGCCCACACAGACCCATTCTGTATGACCCACTCACCATTTCGGTTTTGGGAAGAGAGTCGTTCAGAAGGAAGATCATCTCCTTTAAGTTCTCTGAGTCAATGCTTTGTGATAGTTCGTAGAGCAGGTTTCTAAGACACATACCCAAAATGACAAATAAAGCCTTACACTTGCAGAGGACACCATAATCAATCAAGTGCTTTCATAAATGTTTTCTGTCAGTTGAATGATCAACTCTATGTGTAGACAATTATTAATCCCATTTATAGATTCAAAAAATTAAAACTTTCAGTTTCTAAGTAACTTGTTTAGATAAAGATAACACAGTAAGTAGTAGAAGCAAGCCTTCTGACTCCAAGTCTAGTGCTGTTTTTAACCACACTAAGAAGGCATATTAAAAAAAAAAAAAAAAGAGGCATAAAACACAGTTCTGACATGCCCTCCATCTCCTGATTCCATCTAGAAATTCAGGCTTACTTTACAGGCCCTTAGTAGAGGGACCCCAGACCAGCCAAGGTACAGTCGATTGTATATTGAAAAGGGAAGAAAACTATCCCAGCTTCGAGATAGTCATATAATCCAAAACCAGAAAAAGTGAGGATTTCATCCACATACTAACACCCCTATGTGTCAGAGACTGTCCCTCAGATGTTTAGCCAGAAGAACGGAAATATGGATTTCTGGAATTCATCATTCCTTCCACTGACTCAAGGGCAACTCAGGTTCTGGGAGCCAGCTCCACCACTAAGGCTTAATGTGTTCTAATCGCACAGACCATAAAACACCCTCCAACGGCTCCTCTTCATGAGGTTCTCTGATGTGGACACTATGTCAGTGAACAATTTTAAACACTGTCATCAGCCTGATGCAGTGGCTCACACCTGTAATCCCAGCACTTTGGGAAGCCAAGGTGCGTAGATCACTTGAGGCCAGGAGTTCCAGACCAGCCTGGCCAACATGTTGGAAATCCCGTCTTTACTAAAAATACAAAAATTAGCCAGGTGTGGTGGTGGGTGCCTGTAGTCCCAGCTACTCAGGAGGCTGAGGCAGGAGAATCACTCGAACCCAGGAAGCGGAGGTTGCAGTGAGCCGAGATGGTGCCACTTCACACCAGCCTGAGTGACAGAGCGAGACACCATCTCAAAATAAAAATAAAAATAAAACGCTGTCATCCATGATAAGACCAATGCCTAAATTTTACCTCTTTGGGCAAAATGCCTGTTTTTACCTCTCTGGATTTCCACCCAAAAATATAGAAATTTCTATAACTAGACATGCTAGACATGGCATAAATGACATCCCTCTCTACCCCAGAAACTCATCTCTTTTTTCATCTTGCTTATTTTGCTCCAAGTATGCATTACTCTCTTCTCAAGACCCCGGGAAACACGTAGACAGACTAGTGGATCCCAGGAGGGAGAAGATCTGCACGTGTGGCGGCTGGTAAGCAGGGAATACGCAGGCTCTGCCACACTGAGGTGGGCTTCACTGCCAGTGAGAAGTAAAACAAAGGGAAGCCACCTCTAGGCCCAGAGCTTGGTCTTGAAGCTTTGCTGACCTCCCAACTCTCAGCTCATTAGCATCAGAGGCTGAGAAGGAGATTTAGAATCTCCTGGTTTATCATCCAAGGAGGTAGATAACCAAAAGATCTTAACTGCAGCTTCCTTTCAAAGCCCAATGGCCAGACTGAACACTAGATGGGAGATCCTCCCATCTCTACCATAGACCCATCCTCACCTAAATAGAGAGATCTTTCCTTTGATAGGTAGCAATTGCTCCACTTCCTCTTTGGTATAGTTGAGGTACTGCAGCAGCTTCTTCTGCCCTATGATATATAGGAGTTCCGCCAGGAAGAAAGAGTCTCCCTCACTCAGCAGATCCTCTGCCAAGAGATGTTCAAAAACATCTGAGGCTGAGCTGGACTTCTCCAGCTTCTTGTTGGGAACCAATCCTATGCAGAGAAACTTGAGGCGCTCCACATCTTTGACCTCCAAGTTTGAATCAATAATCAGAAGCTTCTTACGAAAGCTCACTTTACAGTTTTTATCTGAACTGGAACCTTGAGATTTCATGGCCATCCTGAAAGGGACCGAGAGGTGGGGCAGGGCATTAGAGAGTGAGGACATATGGCCGCCTGACTTCCCAGGCCCTCCCCTCACCACAGCCTCCTCTGTTCCGGGCATTAGACTTTCCTGGAAGTGCTGACAAAAATTACTGCGAGGCTACCTCAAAAACCAACAGCCCAGAAAACTTTTCCCCCAACACTTGCAAGTTACTTTTTAGGAAGCTTGGAGGGTGCTTATATTGGAACTCAATTCACCTTGATTTCTCCCCAAATCAAAGTGTTCCCAGAGGGAGAAAGTTAAGATGGAGGGACACAGCACAATGTCCCCCAAGCCTGGTAGCCTGATTGAAGCCCTTACATTCATTTCTACTAAGTGGCAGAAATAGCACTTGGATCTATGCTTTAAGTTTTAGACACAAAGCAATCTGGGGGAGGCAGTGTTATCCTTATGATCTATCAACCCAAAGACAGCGAGGTACCATGAAGTATGTGTATTACATCTTAACTTCAGACTGCTACCTGTAAGAGGGCAGGCCTTTATCTTACAGAAAGGGAAGGCATAATCCTAGACCTCAAGCCTGAGCAACATGGCGAGACCTGGTCTCTACTAAAAATACAAAAAATTATCAGGGCATGGTGGTACGTGTCTGTGGTCCCAACTACTCAGGAGGCCGAAGTGGAAGGATCATTTGAGGCTGGGGGGCAGAGGTTGCAGTGAGCCATGATCATGCCACTGCACTCCACCCTGGTGACAGAGTGAGACCCTGTTTCAAAAATAAAAAAATAAATAAAATATCCTAGACCTCAGCAGGAAAGGGTGGCTTGAGACAAGAGTTGCTCAAATCAGTGTAGGAAGTTACAAATTACATGAGTCGGCTGCTGTGTCTATGGAGTAGCCATTCTTTTGTTTCTTTACTTCTCTAATAAACTTGTTTTCACTAAAAAAATACAAATTACATGAGTCAATGTTTCCATCTGACTAGTTTATAAACTACGCTATTCTCTATACTAAATTTCGTCATAATCAGAGGAGCAATGCAGTGATAAAATTTTCATTGTAATATTATTTATTCTATAAGCATTTGAGGTATATAGTTATTATGCAGAACTTGGCTATTTTTAGAAACAAGAAAATACTTTATAAAGGAAGGAATAGGTAGGGTGCCGTGGTTCATGCCTATAATCCCA
>NW_022142792.1:0-7131 GCF_007565055.1 Rhinopithecus roxellana | reverse complement strand
AAAGGAAATTTCATCCGTTCAAACCGTGGAAAGAAGCTTTCTGAGAAACTTCTTTCTGATCTGTGAGTTCATCTCACAGAGTTACAACCTCTGCCTCAAGAAGCAGTTTGCTAACACTCTTTTCTGGAATCTGCAAAGTGATATTTGGGAGCCTATTGGGGCCCATGGTAATAAAGGAAATATCCTCACATAATAACTCAAGAGAAAGCTTTCTGAGAAACTGCATTGCCATGTGTGAATGCAACTCACAGACTTACGCCAGTGTTCTTTGGAGCCGTTTCTTTGGACTGTTTCCGTGGATTCTGAGAAGTGATATTTCAGATAGCTTTGAAGAATAGATGAGAAAGGAAATATCCTTCAAGAGAAAGCGGAACCAAGCTTTGTGAGAAACTGCTTTGTGATATGTGAATTCATTTCACAGTTCTATCACCCGTTCTCGGGGGAGTTTCCTAGCACTCATTTGAGGAATCTCAGATGTGATGTCTTGGATATCGTTGAATCGCATGCTGAATAAGGAACTATCCTCAGAGAAACCTGCAGAGAAGGCTTCTCAAAAACTTCTTGTTGTGGGTGAATTCAGCCCACAGATGTCCATCATTGTTTCCACTGAGAAACTCGCTAGCAGAATTTTCGCAGAATCTGCAATAGGACACACGGTGGCGCTCCAAGACCACAAATATCCTCGTCTTACTAAAGAAAGAAGCTTTCTGAGAAACGCTATGTGATGTGTGAATTCAACTCACTAAGTTGCAGCGGTATTTCGTGGGGCCGTGGCCTAGGCCTATTTGTGTGGAATCTGAGAACAGATATTCCCGATCCCTTTGAAAACAATGGGCCAATGGAAACATCTTCCAATAAAAATGAGAAAGAAGCTTTCTGAGAAACTTCTTCTGATCTGTGAGTTCATCTAACAGAGTTACAACCTCTGCCTCAAGAAGCAGTTTGCTAACACTCTTTCATGGAATCTGCAAAGTGATATTTGAGAGCCTATTGGGGCCCATGGTGATAAAGGAAATATCCTCACATAATAACTAAAGAGAAGCTTTCTGAGAAACTGCATTGCCATGTGTGAATGCAACTCACAGAGTTACACGTTTCTCTTCTGTGATCAGTTTGTTAGCACAGTTTTCTGGAAATCTGCAATTAGATACTTCATAGCGCAATGAACATTACAGTGACAAAGGAAATATCCAGAGATGAAAACTAGAAAGAAGCTTTCTTAGAAACTTCTTGGTGATGTGTGAATTCATCTCACAGTGTTACACTTATGTTTCATGGAGCAGTCCGTTAACACTGTCTTTGAGGAATCTGAGAAGGGCTTCTTTGGATCATATTGAGGCCTGCGCTGATAAAGGAAATTTCATCCGTTCAAAACGTGAAAGAAGCTTTCTGAGAAACTTCTCTTGATCTGTGAGTCATCTCACAGAGTTACAACCTCTGCCTCAAGAAGCAGTTTGCTAACACTCTTTTCGTGGAATCTGCAAAGTGATATTTGGGAGCCTATTGGGGCCCATGGTGATAAAGGAAATATCCTCACATAATAACTAAAGAGAAGCTTTCTGAGAAACTGCATTGCCAAGTGTGAATGCAACCCACGAGTTACACGTTTGTCTTCAGTGATCAGTTTGTTAGCACAGTTTTCTGGAAATCTGCAATTAGATACTTCATAGCGCAATGAACAGTACAGTGACAAAGGAAATATCCAGAGATGAAAACTAGAAAGAAGCTTTCTTAGAAACTTCTTGGTGATGTGTGAATTCATCTCACAGAGTTACACTTATGTTTCGTGGAGCAGTCCATTAACACTGTATTTGAGGAATCTGAGAAGGGCTTCTTTGGATCAGATTGAGGCCTACGCTGATAAAGGAAATTTCATCCGTTCAAAACGTGAAAGAAGCTTTCTGAGAAACTTCTTCTGCTGATCTGTGAGTTCATCTCACAGAGTTACAACCTCTGCCTCAAGAAGCAGTTTGCTAACACTCTTTTCGTGGAATCTGCAAAGTGATATTTGGGAGCCTATTGAGGCCCATGGTAATAAAGGAAATATCCTCACATAATAACTAAAGAGAAGCTTTCTGAGAAACTGCATTGCCAAGTGTGAATGCAACCCACAGAGTTACACGTTTCTCTTCAGTGATCAGTTTGTTAGCACAGTTTTCTGGAAATCTGCAATTAGATACTTCATAGCGCAGTGAACATTACAGTGACAAAGGAATTATCCAGAGATGAAAACTAGAAAGAAGCTTTCTTAGAACCTTCTTTTTGATGTGTGAATTCATCTCACAGAGTTACACTTATGTTTCGTGGAGCAGTCCGTTAACACTGTCTTTGAGGATTCTGAGAAGGGCTTCTTTAGACCACTTTGAGGGCCTACGCTGATAAAGGAAATTTCATCCGTTCAAACCGTGAAAGAAGCTTTCTGAGAAATTCTTTCTGATCTGTGAGTTCATCTCACAGAGTTACAAACCTCTGCCTCAAGAAGCAGTTTGCTAACACTCTTTTCGTGGAATCTGCAAAGTGATATTTGGGAGCCTATTGGGGCCCATGGTGATAAAGGAAATATCCTCACATAATAACTAAAGAGAAGCTTTCTGAGAAACTGCATTGCCATGTGTGAATGCAACTCACAGAGTTACACTACTCTTCAGTGATCAGTTGTTAGCACAGTTTTCTGGAAATCTGCAATTAGATACTTCATAGCGCAATGAACATTACAGTGACAAAGGAAATATCCACAGATGAAAACTAGAAAGAAGCTTTCTTAGAAACTTCTTGGTGATGTGTGAATTCATCTCACAGAGTTACACTTATGTTTGTGGAGCAGTCCATTAACACTGTCTTTGGAATCTGAGAAGGGTTCTTTGGATCTATTGAGGCCTACGCTGATAAAGGAAATTTCATCCGTTCAAAACGTGAAAGAAGCTTTCTGAGAAACTTCTTTCTGATCTGTGAGTTCATCTCACAGAGTTACAACCTCTGCCTCAAGAAGCAGTTTGCTAACACTCTTTTCGTGGAATCTGCAAAGTGATATTTGGGAGCCTATTGGGGCCCATGGTAATAAAGGAATATCCTCACATAATAACTAAAGAGAAGCTTTCGGAAACTGCATTGCCATGTGTGAATGCAACCACAGAGTTACACGTTTCTCTTCAGTGATCAGTTTGTTAGCACAGTTTTCTGGAAATCTGCAATTAGATACTTCATAGCGCAATGAACATTACAGTGACAAAGGAAATATCCACAGATGAAAACTAGAAAGAAGCTTTCTTAGAAACTTCTTGGTGATGTGTGAATTCATCTCACAGAGTTACACTTATGTTTCGTGGAGCAGTCCGTTAACACTGTCTTTGAGGATCTGAGAAGGGCTTCTTTAGACACTTTGAGGCCTACGCTGATAAAGGAAATTTCATCCGTTCAAAACCGTGAAAGAAGCTTTCTGAGAAACTTCTTTCTGATCTGTGAGTTCATCTCACAGAGTTACAACCTCTGCCTCAAGAAGCAGTTTGCTAACACTCTTTTCGTGGAATCTGCAAAGTGATATTTGGAGCCTATTGGGGCCCATGGTGATAAAGGAAATATCCTCACATAATAACTAAAGAGAAGCTTTCTGAGAAACTGCATTGCCATGTGTGAATGCAACTCACAGAGTTACACGTTTCTCTTCAGTGATCAGTTTTTAGCACAGTTTTCTGGAAATCTGCAATTAGATACTTCATAGCGCAATGAACATAACAGTGACAAATGAAATATCCACAGATGAAAACTAGAAGAAGCTTTCTTAGAAACTTCTTGGTGATGTGTGAATTCATCTCACAGAGTTACACTTATGTTTCTTGGAGCAGTCCATTAACACTGTCTTTGAGGAATCTGAGAAGGGCTTCTTTGGATCATATTGAGGCCTAGCTGATAAAGGAAATTTCATCCGTTCAAAACGTGAAAGAAGCTTTCTGAGAAACTTCTTTCTGATCTGTGAGTTCATCTCACAGAGTTACAACCTCTGCCTCAAGAAGCAGTTTGCTAACACTCTTTTCGTGGAATCTGCAAAGTGATATTTGGGAGCCTATTGGGGCCCATGGTGATAAAGGAAATATCCTCACATAATAACTAAAGAGAAGCTTTCTGAGAAACTGCATTGCCATGTGTGAATGCAACTCACAGACTTACGCCAGTGTTCTTTGGAGCCGTTTCTTTGGACTGTTTCCGTGGATTCTGAGAAGTGATATTTCAGATAGCTTTGAAGAATAGAAGGAGAAAGGAAATATCCTTCAAGAGAAAGCGGAACCAAGCTTTGTGAGAAACTGCTTTGTGATATGTGAATTCATTTCACAGTGTTCTATCACCCGTTCTCGGGGGAGTTTCCTAGCACTCATTTTGAGGAATCTCAGATGTGATGTCTTGGATATCGTTGAATCGCATGCTGAATAAGGAACTATCCTCAGAGAAACCTGCAGAGAAGGCTTCTCAAAAACTTCTTTGTTGTGGGTGAATTCAGCCCACAGATGTCCATCATTGTTTCCACTGAGAAACTCGCTAGCAGAATTTTCGCAGAATCTGCAATAGGACACACGGTGGCGCTCCAAGACCACAAATAACCTCGTCTTACTAAAGAAAGAAGTTTTCTGAGAAACGCTATGTGATGTGTGAATTCAACTCACTAAGTTGCAGCGGTATTTCGTGGGGCCGTGGCCTAGGCCTATTTGTGTGGAATCTGAGAACAGATATTCCCGATCCCTTTGAAAACAATGGGGCCAATGGAAACATCTTCCAATAAAAATGAGAAAGAAGCTTTCTGAGAAACTTCTTTCTGATCTGTGAGTTCATCTCACAGAGTTACAACCTCTGCCTCAAGAAGCAGTTTGCTAACACTCTTTTCGTGGAATCTGCAAAGTGATATTTGGGAGCCTATTGGGGCCCATGGTGATAAAGGAAATATCCTCACATAATAACTAAAGAGAAGCTTTCTGAGAAACTGCATTGCCAAGTGTGAATGCAACTCACAGAGTTACACGTTTCTCTTCAGTGATCAGTTTGTTAGCACAGTTTTCTGGAAATCTGCAATTAGATACTTCAGCGCAATGAACATTACAGTGACAAAGGAAATATCCACAGATGAAAACTAGAAAGAAGCTTCTTAGAAACTTCTTGGTGATGTGTGAATTCATCTCACAGAGTTACACTTATGTTTCGTGGAGCAGTCCATTAACACTGTCTTTGAGGAATCTGAGAAGGGCTTCTTTGGATCATATTGAGGCCTGCGCTGATAAAGGAAATTTCATCCGTTCAAAACGTGAAAGAAGCTTTATGAGAAACTTCTTTCTGATCTGTGAGTTCATCTCACAGAGTTAAACCTCTGCCTCAAGAAGCAGTTTGCTAACACTCTTTTCGTGGAATCTGCAAAGTGATATTTGGGAGCCTATTGGGGCCATGGTTTAAAGGAAATATCCTCACATAATAACTAAAAAGAAGCTTTCTGAGAAACTGCATTGCCAGTGTGAATGCAAACTCACAGAGTTACACTTTCTCTTCAGTGATCAGTTTGTTAGCACAGTTTTCTGGAAATCTGCAATTAGATACTTATAGCGCAATGAACATACAGTGACAAAGGAAATATCCACAGATGAAAACTAGAAGAAGCTTTCTTAGAAACTTCTTGGTGATGTGTGAATTCATCTCACAGAGTTACACTTATGTTTCGTTGGAGCAGTCCTAACACTGTCTTTGAGAATCTGAGAAGGGCTTCTTTAGACCACTTTGAGGCCTGCGCTGATAAAGGAAATTTCATCGTTCAAACCGTGAAGATGAAGAAGCTTTCTGAGAAACTTCTTTCTGATCTGTGAGTTCATCTCACAGAGTTACAACCTCTGCCTCAAGAAGCAGTTGCTAACACTCTTTTCGTGGAATCTGCAAAGTGATATTTGGGAGCCTATTGGGGCCCATGGTATAAGGAAATATCCTCACATAATAACTAAAGAGAAGCTTTCTGAGAAAACTGCATTGCCAAGTGTGAATGCAACCACAGAGTTACACGTTTCTCTTCAGTGATCAGTTTGTTAGCACAGTTTCTGGAAATCTGCAATTAGATACTTCATAGCGCAATGAACATTAGCAGTGACAAAGGAAATATCCACAGATGAAAACTAGAAAGAAGCTTTCTTAGAAACTTCTTGGTGATGTGTGAATTCATCTCACAGAGTTACACTTATGTTTCGTGGAGCAGTCCATTAACACTGTCTTTGAGGAATCTGAGAAGGGCTTCTTTGGATCATTGAGGCCTACGCTGATAAAGGAAATTTCATCCGTTCAAAACGTGAAAGAAGCTTTCTCAAGAAACTTCTTTCTCATCTGTGAGTTCATCTCACAGAGTTACAACCTCTGCCTCAAGAAGCAGTTTGCTAACACTCTTTCGTGGAATCTGCAAAGTGATATTTGGGAGCCTATTGGGGCCCATGGTGATAAGGAAATATCCTCACATAATAACTAAAGAGAAGCTTTCTGAGAAACTGCATTGCCAGTGTGAATGCAACCACAGAGTTACACGTTTCTCTTCGTGATCAGTTTGTTAGCACAGTTTTCTGGAAATCTGCAATTAGATACTTCATAGCGCAATGAACATTACAGTGACAAAGGAAATATCCAGAGATGAAAATAGAAAGAAGCTTTCTTAGAAACTTCTTGGTGATGTGTGAATTCATCTCACAGAGTTACACTTATGTTTCGTGGAGCAGTCCGTTAACACTGTCTTTGAGGTTCTGAGAAGGGCTTCTTTAGACCACTTGAGGCCTACGCTGATAAAGGAAATTTCATCCGTTCAACCGTGAAAGAAGCTTCTGAGAAACTTCTTTCTGATCTGTGAGTTCATCTCACAGAGTTACAACCTCTGCCTCAAGAAGCAGTTTGCTAACACTCTTTTCGTGGAATCTGCAAAGTGATATTTGGGAGCCTATTGGGGCCCATGTGTAAAGGAAATATCCTCACATAATAACTAAAGAGAAGCTTTCTGAGAAACTGCATTGCCATGTGTGAATGCAACTCACAGAGTTACACGTTTCTCTCAGTGATCAGTTTTTTGTTAGCACAGTTTTCTGGAAATCTGCAATTAGATACTTCATAGCGCAATGAACATTACAGTGA
>NW_022142791.1:0-30763 GCF_007565055.1 Rhinopithecus roxellana | reverse complement strand
AGCTTCTGAGAAACTGCATTGCCATGTGTGAATGCAACTCACAGAGTTACACGTTTCTCTTCAGTGATCAGTTTGTTAGCACAGTTTTCTGGAAATCTGCAATTAGATACTTCATAGCGCAATGAACATTACAGTGACAAAGGAAATTTCCACAGATGAAAACTAGAAGAAGCTTTCTTAGAAACTTCTTGGTGATGTGTGAATTCATCTCACAGAGTTACACTTATGTTTCGTGGAGCAGTCCATTAACACTGTCTTTGGGGAACTGAGAAGGGCTTCTTTGGATCACATTGAGGCCTACGCTGATAAAGGAAATTTCATCCGTTCAAAACGTGAAAGAAGCTTTCTGAGAAACTTCTTTCTGATCTGTGAGTTCATCTCACAGAGTTACAACCTCTGCCTTAAGATGCAGTTTGCTAACACTTTTTTGGTGGAATCTGCAAAGTGATAATTGGGAGCCTATTGAGGCCCATGGTGATAAAGGAATTATCCTCACATAATAACTAAAGAGAAGCTTTCTGAGAAACTGCATTGCCATGTGTGAATGCAACTCACAGAGTTACACGTTTCTCTTCAGTGATCAGTTTGTTAGCACAGTTTTCTGGAAATCTGCAATTAGATACTTCATAGCGCAATGAACATTACAGTGACAAAGGAAATTTCCACAGATGAAAACTAGAAAGAAGCTTTGTTAGAAACTTCTTGGTGATGTGTGAATTCATCTCACAGAGTTACACTTATGTTTCGTGGAGCAGTCCATTAACACTGTCTTTGGGGAAACTGAGAAGGGCTTCTTTGGATCACATTGAGGCCTACGCTGATAAAGGAAATTTCATCCGTTCAAAACGTGAAAGAAGCTTTTGAGAAAGTTCTTTCTGATCTGTGAGTTCATCTCACAGAGTTACAACCTCTGCCTTAAGAAGCAGTTTGCTAACACTTTTTGGTGGAATCTGCAAAGTGATATTTGGGAGCCTTTGAGGCCCATGGTGATAAAGGAATTATCCTCACATAATAACTAAGGAGAAGCTTTCTGAGAAACTGCATTGCCATGTGTGAATGCAACTCACAGAGTTACACGTTTCTCTTCAGTGATCAGTTTGTTAGCACAGTTTTCTGGAAATCTGCAATTAGATACTTCATAGCGCAATGAACATTACAGTGACAAAGAAATTTCCACAGATGAAATCTAGAAAGAAGCTTTCTTAGAAACTCTTGGTGATGTGTGAATTCATCTCCCAGAGTTACACTTATGTTCGTGGAGCAGTCCATTACACTGTCTCTTTGGGAACTGAGAAGGGCCTCTTTGGATCACATGAGGCCTACGCTGATAAAGGAAATTTCATCCGTTCAAAACGTGAAAGAAGCTTTCTGAGAAACTTCTTCTGATCTGTGAGTTCATCTCACAGAGTTACAACCTCGCCTCAAGAAGCAGTTGCTAACACGCTTTTCGGGGAATCTGCAAAGTGATATTTGGAGCCTAGTGGGGATCATGGTGATAAAGCAATATCCTCACATAATAACTAAAGAGAAGCTTTCTGAGAAACTGCATTGCCATGTGTGAATGCAAACTCACAGAGTTACACGTTTCTCTTCAGTGATCAGTTTGTTAGCACAGTTTTCTGGAAATCTGCAATTAGATACTTCATAGCGCAATGAACATTACAGTGACAAAGGAAATTTCACAGATGAAAACTAGAAAGAAGCTTTCTTATAAACTTCTTGGTGATGTGTGAATTCATCTCACAGAGTTACACTTATGTTTCGTGGAGCAGTCCATTAACACTGTCTTTGGGGAAACTGAGAAGGGCTTCTTTGGATCACTTGAGGCCTTCGCTGATAAAGGAAATTTCATCCGTTCAAAACGTGAAAGAAGCTTTCTGAGAAACTTCTTTCTGATCTGTGAGTTCATCTCACAGAGTTACAACCTCTGCCTTAAGAAGCAGTTTGCTAACACTTTTTTGGTGGAATCTGCAAAGTGATATTGGGAGCCTTTTGAGGCCCATGGTGATAAAGGAATTATCCTCACATAATAACTAAAGAGAAGCTTTCTGAGAAACTGCATTGCCATGTGTGAATGCAACTCACAGAGTTACACGTTTCTCTTCAGTGATCAGTTTGTTAGCACAGTTTTCTGGAAATCTGCAATTAGATACTTCATAGCGCAATGAACATTACAGTGACAAAGGAAATTTCCACAGATGAAAACTAGAAAGAAGCTTTGTTAGAAACTTCTTGGTGATGTGTGAATTCATCTCACAGAGTTACACTTATGTTTCGTGGAGCAGTCCATTAACACTGTCTTTGGGGAAACTGAGAAGGGTTCTTTGGATCACATTGAGGCCTACGCTGATAAAGGAAATTTCATCCTTCAAAACGTGAAAGAAGCTTTCTGAGAAAGTTCTTTCTGATCTGTGAGTTCATCTCACAGAGTTACAACCTCTGCCTCAAGAAGCAGTTTGCTAACACTCTTTTCTTGGAATCTGCAAAGTGATATTTGGGAGCCTATTGGGGCCCATGGTGATAAAGGAATTATCCTCACATAATAACTAAAGAGAAGCTTTGTGAGAAACTGCATTGCCATGTGTGAATGCAACTCACAGAGTTACGCCAGTGTTTTTTGGGGCCGTTTCTTAGGACTGTTTCCGTGGATTCCGAGAAGTGATATTTCAGATAGCTTTGAAGAATAGAAGGAGAAAACTAATATACTCCAAGAGAAAGCGGAACCAAGCTTTCTGCGAAACTGCTTTGTGATATGTGAATTCATTTCACAGTGTTCTATCACCCTTTCTCGGGGCAGTTTCCTAGCACTCATTTTGAGGAATCTCACATGTGATGTCTTGGATATCGTTGAATCGCATGCTGAATAAGGAACTATCCTCAGAGAAACCTGCAGAGAAGTCTTCTCAGAAACTTCTTTGTTGTGGGTGAATTCAGCCCACAGATGTCCATCATTGTTTCCACTGAGAAACTTGCTAGCAGAGTTTTCGCAGAATCTGCAATAGGACACACGGTGGCTCTCCAAGACCACAAATAACCTCGTCTTACTAAAGTGGGAAGCTTTCTGAGAAACCGCTTTGTGATGTGTGAATTCAACTCACTAAGTTGCAGCTGTATTTCGTGGGGCCGTGGCCTAGCCCTATTTGTGTGGAATCTGAGAACAGATATTCCCGATCCCTTTGAAAACAATGGGGCCAATGGAAACATCTTCCAATAAAAATGAGAAAGAAGCTTTCTGAGAAACTTCTTTCTGATCTGTGAGTTCATCTCACAGAGTTACCACCTCTGCCCAAAGAAGCAGATGGCTAACACTCTGTTCGTGTAATCTGCAAAATGATATTTGGGAGCCTATTGGGGCCCATGGTGATAAAGGAATTATCCTCACATAATAACTAAAGAGAAGCTTTCTGAGAAACTGCATTGCCATGTGTGAATGCAACTCACAGAGTTATACGTTTCTCTTCAGTGATCAGTTTGTTAGCACAGTTTTCTGGAAATCTGCAATTAGATACTTCACAGCGCAATGAACATTACAGTGACAAAGTAAATTTCCACAGATGAAAACTAGAAAGAAGCTTTCTTAGAAACTTCTTGGTGATGTGTGAATTCATCTCACAGAGTTACACTTATGTTTCGTGGAGCAGTCCATTAACACTGTCTTTGGGGAAACTGAGAAGGGCTTCTTTGGATCACATTGAGGCCTACGCTGATAAAGGAAATTTCATCCGTTCAAAACGTGAAAGAAGTTTTCTGAGAAACTTCTTTCTGATCTGTGAGTTCATCTCACAGAGTTACAACCTCTGCCTTAAGAAGCAGTTTGCTAACACTTTTTTGGTGGAATCTGCAAAGTGATATTTGGGAGCCTATTGAGGCCCATGGTGATAAAGTAATTATCCTCACATAATAACTAAGGAGAAGCTTTCTGAGAAACTGTATTGCCATGTGTGAATGCAACTCACAGAGTTACACGTTTCTCTTCAGTGATCAGTTTGTTAGCACAGTTTTCTGGAAATCTGCAATTAGATACTTCACAGCGCAATGAACATTACAGTGACAAAGGAAATTTCCACAGATAAAAACTAGAAAGAAGCTTTCTTAGAAACTTCTTGGTGATGTGTGAATTCATCTCACAGAGTTACACTTATGTTTCGTGGAGCAGTCCATTAACACTGTCTTTGGGGAAACTGAGAAGGGCTTCTTTGGATCACATTGAGGCCTACGCTGATAAAGGAAATTTCATCCGTTCGAAACGTGAAAGAAGCTTTCTGAGAAACTTCTTTCTGATCTGTGAGTTCATCTCACAGAGTTACAACCTCTGCCTCAAGAAGCAGTTTGCTAACACGCTTTTCGTGGAATCTGCAAAGTGATAATTGGGAGCCTACAGGGGCCCATGGTGATAAAGCAAATATCCTCACATAATAACTAAAGAGAAGCTTTCTGAGAAACTGCATTGCCATGTGTGAATGCAACTCACAGAGTTACACGTTTCTCTTCAGTGATCAGTTTGTTAGCACAGTTTTCTGGAAATCTGCAATTAGATACTTCACAGCGCAATGAACATTACAGTGACAAAGGAAATTTCCACAGATGAAAACTAGAAAGAAGCTTTCTTAGAAACTTCTTGGTGATGTGTGAATTCATCTCACAGAGTTACACTTATGTTTCGTGGAGCAGTCCATTAACACTGTCTTTGGGGAAACTGAGAAGGGCTTCTTTGGATCACATTGAGGCCTACGCTGATAAAGGAAATTTCATCCGTTCAAAACGTGAAAGAAGCTTTCTGAGAAACTTCTTTCTGATCTGTGAGTTCATCTCACAGAGTTACAACCTCTGCCTTAAGAAGCAGTTTGCTAACACTTTTTTGGTGGAATCTGCAAAGTGATATTTGGGAGCCTATTGAGGCCCATGGTGATAAAGGAATTATCCTCACATAATAACTAAAGAGAAGCTTTCTGAGAAACTGCATTGCCATGTGTGAATGCAACTCACAGAGTTACACGTTTCTCTTCAGTGATCAGTTTGTTAGCACAGTTTTCTGGAAATCTGCAATTAGATACTTCATAGCGCAATGAACATTACAGTGACAAAGGAAATTTCCACAGATGAAAACTAGAAAGAAGCTTTGTTAGAAACTTCTTGGTGATGTGTGAATTCATCTCACAGAGTTACACTTATGTTTCGTGGAGCAGTCCATTAACACTGTCTTTGGGGAAACTGAGAAGGGCTTCTTTGGATCACATTGAGGCCTACGCTGATAAAGGAAATTTCATCCGTTCAAAACGTGAAAGAAGCTTTCTGAGAAAGTTCTTTCTGATCTGTGAGTTCATCTCACAGAGTTACAACCTCTGCCTCAAGAAGCAGTTTGCTAACACTCTTTTCTTGAAATCTGCAAAGTGATATTTGGGAGCCTATTGGGGCCCATGGTGATAAAGGAATTATCCTCACATAATAACTAAAGAGAAGCTTTGTGAGAAACTGCATTGCCATGTGTGAATGCAACTCACAGAGTTACGCCAGTGTTTTTTGGGGCCGTTTCTTAGGACTGTTTCCGTGGATTCCGAGAAGTGATATTTCAGATAGCTTTGAAGAATAGAAGGAGAAAACTAATATACTCCAAGAGAAAGCGGAACCAAGCTTTCTGTGAAACTGCTTTGTGATATGTGAATTCATTTCACTGTGTTCTATCACCCTTTCTCGGGGCAGTTTCCTAGCACTCATTTTGAGGAATCTCAGATGTGATGTCTTGGATATCGTTGAATCGCATGCTGAATAAGGAACTATCCTCAGAGAAAGCTGCAGAGAAGCCTTCTCAGAAACTTCTTTGTTATGGGTGAATTCAGCCCACAGATGTCCATCATTGTTTCCACTGAGAAACTTGCTAGCAGAGTTTTCGCAGAATCTGCAATAGGACACACGGTGGCGCTCCAAGACCACAAATAACCTCGTCTTACTAAAGTGGGAAGCTTTCTGAGAAACCGCTTTGTGATGTGTGAATTCAACTCACTAAGTTGCAGCTGTATTTCGTGGGGCCGTGGCCTAGCCCTATTTGTGTGGAATCTGAGAACAGATATTCCCGATCCCTTTGAAAACAATGGGGCCAATGGAAACATCTTCCAATAAAAATGAGAAAGAAGCTTTCTGAGAAACTTCTTTCTGATCTGTGAGTTCATCTCACAGAGTTACCACCTCTGCCCAAAGAAGCAGATGGCTAACACTCTGTTCGTGTAATCTGCAAAATGATATTTGGGAGCCTATTGGGGCCCATGGTGATAAAGGAATTATCCTCACATAATAACTAAAGAGAAGCTTTCTGAGAAACTGCATTGCCATGTGTGAATGCAACTCACAGAGTTATACGTTTCTCTTCAGTGATCAGTTTGTTAGCACAGTTTTCTGGAAATCTGCAATTAGATACTTCACAGCGCAATGAACATTACAGTGACAAAGTAAATTTCCACAGATGAAAACTAGAAAGAAGCTTTCTTAGAAACTTCTTGGTGATGTGTGAATTCATCTCACAGAGTTACACTTATGTTTCGTGGAGCAGTCCATTAACACTGTCTTTGGGGAAACTGAGAAGGGCTTCTTTGGATCACTTGAGGCCTACGCTGATAAAGGAAATTTCATCCGTTCAAAACGTGAAAGAAGCTTTCTGAGAAACTTCTTTCTGATCTGTGAGTTCATCTCACAGAGTTACAACCTCTGCCTTAAGAAGCAGTTTGCTAACACTTTTTTGGTGGAATCTGCAAAGTGATATTTGGGAGCCTATTGAGGCCAATGGTGATAAAGGAATTATCCTCACATAATAACTAAGGAGAAGCTTTCTGAGAAACTGCATTGCCATGTGTGAATGCAACTCACAGAGTTACACGTTTCTCTTCAGTGATCAGTTTGTTAGCACAGTTTTCTGGAAATCTGCAATTAGATACTTCATAGCGCAATGAACATTACAGTGACAAAGGAAATTTCCACAGATGAAAACTAGAAAGAAGCTTTCTTAGAAACTTCTTGGTGATGTGTGAATTCCTCTCACAGAGTTACACTTATGTTTCGTGGAGCAGTCCATTAACACTGTCTTTGGGGAAACTGAGAAGGGCTTCTTTGGATCACATTGAGGCCTACGCTGATAAAGGAAATTTCATCCGTTCAAAACGTGAAAGAAGCTTTCTGAGAAACTTCTTTCTGATCTGTGAGTTCATCTCACAGAGTTACAACCTCTGCCTTAAGAAGCAGTTTGCTAACACTTTTTGGTGGAATCTGCAAAGTGATATTTGGGAGCCTATTGAGGCCAATGGTGATAAAGGAATTATCCTCACATAATAACTAAGGAGAAGCTTTCTGAGAAACTGCATTGCCATGTGTGAATGCAACTCACAGAGTTACACGTTTCTCTTCAGTGATCAGTTTGTTAGCACAGTTTTCTGGAAATCTGCAATTAGATACTTCATAGCGCAATGAACATTACAGTGACAAAGGAAATTTCCACAGATGAAAACTAGAAAGAAGCTTTCTTAGAAACTTCTTGGTGATGTGTGAATTCATCTCACAGAGTTACACTTATGTTTCGTGGAGCAGTCCATTAACACTGTCTTTGGGGAATCTGAGAAGGGCTTCTTTGGATCACATTGAGGCCTACGCTGATAAAGGAAATTTCATCCGTTCAAAACGTGAAAGAAGCTTTCTGAGAAACTTCTTTCTGATCTGTGAGTTCATCTCACAGAGTTACAACCTCTGCCTTAAGAAGCAGTTTGCTAACACTTTTTTGGTGGAATCTGCAAAGTGATATTTGGGAGCCTATTGAGGCCAATGGTGATAAAGGAATTATCCTCACATAATAACTAAGGAGAAGCTTTCTGAGAAACTGCATTGCCATGTGTGAATGCAACTCACAGAGTTACACGTTTCTCTTCAGTGATCAGTTTGTTAGCACAGTTTTCTGGAAATCTGCAATTAGATACTTCATAGCGCAATGAACATTACAGTGACAAAGGAAATTTCCACAGATGAAAACTAGAAAGAAGCTTTCTTAGAAACTTCTTGGTGATGTGTGAATTCATCTCACAGAGTTACACTTATGTTTCGTGGAGCAGTCCATTAACACTGTCTTTGGGGAAACTGAGAAGGGCTTCTTTGGATCACATTGAGGCCTACGCTGATAAAGGAAATTTCATCCGTTCAAAACGTGAAAGAAGCTTTCTGAGAAACTTCTTTCTGATCTGTGAGTTCATCTCACAGAGTTACAACCTCTGCCTTAAGAAGCAGTTTGCTAACACTTTTTGGTGGAATCTGCAAAGTGATATTTGGGAGCCTATTGAGGCCAATGGTGATAAAGGAATTATCCTCACATAATAACTAAGGAGAAGCTTTCTGAGAAACTGCATTGCCATGTGTGAATGCAACTCACAGAGTTACACGTTTCTCTTCAGTGATCAGTTTGTTAGCACAGTTTTCTGGAAATCTGCAATTAGATACTTCATAGCGCAATGAACATTACAGTGACAAAGGAAATTTCCACAGATGAAAACTAGAAAGAAGCTTTCTTAGAAACTTCTTGGTGATGTGTGAATTCATCTCACAGAGTTACACTTATGTTTCGTGGAGCAGTCCATTAACACTGTCTTTGGGGAAACTGAGAAGGGCTTCTTTGGATCACATTGAGGCCTACGCTGATAAAGGAAATTTCATCCGTTCAAAACGTGAAAGAAGCTTTCTGAGAAACTTCTTTCTGATCTGTGAGTTCATCTCACAGAGTTACAACCTCTGCCTTAAGAAGCAGTTTGCTAACACTTTTTTGGTGGAATCTGCAAAGTGATATTTGGGAGCCTATTGAGGCCCATGGTGATAAAGGAATTATCCTCACATAATAACTAAAGAGAAGCTTTCTGAGAAACTGCATTGCCATGTGTGAATGCAACTCACAGAGTTACACGTTTCTCTTCAGTGATCAGTTTGTTAGCACAGTTTTCTGGAAATCTGCAATTAGATACTTCATAGCGCAATGAACATTACAGTGACAAAGGAAATTTCCACAGATGAAAACTAGAAAGAAGCTTTCTTAGAAACTTCTTGGTGATGTGTGAATTCATCTCACAGAGTTACACTTATGTTTCGTGGAGCAGTCCATTAACACTGTCTTTGGGGAAACTGAGAAGGGCTTCTTTGGATCACATTGAGGCCTACGCTGATAAAGGAAATTTCATCCGTTCAAAACGTGAAAGAAGCTTTCTGAGAAACTTCTTTCTGATCTGTGAGTTCATCTCACAGAGTTACAACCTCTGCCTTAAGAAGCAGTTTGCTAACACTTTTTTGGTGGAATCTGCAAAGTGATATTTGGGAGCCTATTGAGGCCCATGGTGATAAAGGAATTATCCTCACATAATAACTAAGGAGAAGCTTTCTGAGAAACTGCATTGCCATGTGTGAATGCAACTCACAGAGTTACACGTTTCTCTTCAGTGATCAGTTTGTTAGCACAGTTTTCTGGAAATCTGCAATTAGATACTTCATAGCGCAATGAACATTACAGTGACAAAGGAAATTTCCACAGATGAAAACTAGAAAGAAGCTTTCTTAGAAACTTCTTGGTGATGTGTGAATTCATCTCACAGAGTTACACTTATGTTTCGTGGAGCAGTCCATTAACACTGTCTTTGGGGAAACTGAGAAGGGCTTCTTTGGATCACATTGAGGCCTACGCTGATAAAGGAAATTTCATCCGTTCAAAACGTGAAAGAAGCTTTCTGAGAAACTTCTTTCTGATCTGTGAGTTCATCTCACAGAGTTACAACCTCTGCCTTAAGAAGCAGTTTGCTAACACTTTTTTGGTGGAATCTGCAAAGTGATATTTGGGAGCCTATTGAGGCCAATGGTGATAAAGGAATTATCCTCACATAATAACTAAGGAGAAGCTTTCTGAGAAACTGCATTGCCATGTGTGAATGCAACTCACAGAGTTACACGTTTCTCTTCAGTGATCAGTTTGTTAGCACAGTTTTCTGGAAATCTGCAATTAGATACTTCATAGCGCAATGAACATTACAGTGACAAAGGAAATTTCCACAGATGAAAACTAGAAAGAAGCTTTCTTAGAAACTTCTTGGTGATGTGTGAATTCATCTCACAGAGTTACACTTATGTTTCGTGGAGCAGTCCATTAACACTGTCTTTGGGGAAACTGAGAAGGGCTTCTTTGGATCACATTGAGGCCTACGCTGATAAAGGAAATTTCATCCGTTCAAAACGTGAAAGAAGCTTTCTGAGAAACTTCTTTCTGATCTGTGAGTTCATCTCACAGAGTTACAACCTCTGCCTTAAGAAGCAGTTTGCTAACACTTTTTTGGTGGAATCTGCAAAGTGATATTTGGGAGCCTATTGAGGCCCATGGTGATAAAGGAATTATCCTCACATAATAACTAAAGAGAAGCTTTCTGAGAAACTGCATTGCCATGTGTGAATGCAACTCACAGAGTTACACGTTTCTCTTCAGTGATCAGTTTGTTAGCACAGTTTTCTGGAAATCTGCAATTAGATACTTCATAGCGCAATGAACATTACAGTGACAAAGGAAATTTCCACAGATGAAAACTAGAAAGAAGCTTTCTTAGAAACTTCTTGGTGATGTGTGAATTCATCTCACAGAGTTACACTTATGTTTCGTGGAGCAGTCCATTAACACTGTCTTTGGGGAAACTGAGAAGGGCTTCTTTGGATCACATTGAGGCCTACGCTGATAAAGGAAATTTCATCCGTTCAAAACGTGAAAGAAGCTTTCTGAGAAACTTCTTTCTGATCTGTGAGTTCATCTCACAGAGTTACAACCTCTGCCTTAAGAAGCAGTTTGCTAACACTTTTTTGGTGGAATCTGCAAAGTGATATTTGGGAGCCTATTGAGGCCCATGGTGATAAAGGAATTATCCTCACATAATAACTAAGAGAAGCTTTCTGAGAAACTGCATTGCCATGTGTGAATGCAACTCACAGAGTTACACGTTTCTCTTCAGTGATCAGTTTGTTAGCACAGTTTTCTGGAAATCTGCAATTAGATACTTCATAGCGCAATGAACATTACAGTGACAAAGGAAATTTCCACAGATGAAAACTAGAAAGAAGCTTTCTTAGAAACTTCTTGGTGATGTGTGAATTCATCTCACAGAGTTACACTTATGTTTCGTGGAGCAGTCCATTAACACTGTCTTTGGGGAAACTGAGAAGGGCTTCTTTGGATCACATTGAGGCCTACGCTGATAAAGGAAATTTCATCCGTTCAAAACGTGAAAGAAGCTTTCTGAGAAACTTCTTTCTGATCTGTGAGTTCATCTCACAGAGTTACAACCTCTGCCTTAAGAAGCAGTTTGCTAACACTTTTTTGGTGGAATCTGCAAAGTGATATTTGGGAGCCTATTGAGGCCAATGGTGATAAAGGAATTATCCTCACATAATAACTAAGGAGAAGCTTTCTGAGAAACTGCATTGCCATGTGTGAATGCAACTCACAGAGTTACACGTTTCTCTTCAGTGATCAGTTTGTTAGCACAGTTTTCTGGAAATCTGCAATTAGATACTTCATAGCGCAATGAACATTACAGTGACAAAGGAAATTTCCACAGATGAAAACTAGAAAGAAGCTTTCTTAGAAACTTCTTGGTGATGTGTGAATTCCTCTCACAGAGTTACACTTATGTTTCGTGGAGCAGTCCATTAACACTGTCTTTGGGGAAACTGAGAAGGGCTTCTTTGGATCACATTGAGGCCTACGCTGATAAAGGAAATTTCATCCGTTCAAAACGTGAAAGAAGCTTTCTGAGAAACTTCTTTCTGATCTGTGAGTTCATCTCACAGAGTTACAACCTCTGCCTTAAGAAGCAGTTTGCTAACACTCTTTTTGGTGGAATCTGCAAAGTGATATTGGGAGCCTATTGAGGCCCATGGTGATAAAGGCAATATCCTCACATAATAACTAAAGAGAAGCTTTGTGAGAAACTGCATTGCCATGTGTGAATGCAACTCACAGAGTTAGTACGTTTCTCTTCAGTGATCAGTTTGTTAGCACAGTTTTCTGGAAATCTGCAATTAGATACTTCATAGCGCAATGAACATTACAGTGACAAAGGAAATTTCCACAGATGAAAATTAGAAAGAAGCTTTCTTAGAAACTTCTTGGTGATGTGTGAATTCATCTCACAGAGTTACACTTATGTTTCGTGGAGCAGTCCATTAACACTGTCTTTGGGAATCTGAGAAGGGCTTCTTGGATCACATTGAGGCCTACGCTGATAAAGGAAATTTCATCCGTTCAAAACGTGAAAGAAGCTTTCTGAGAAACTTCTTTCTGATCTGTGAGTTCATCTCACAGAGTTACAACCTCTGCCTTAAGAAGCAGTTTGCTAACACTTTTTTGGTGGAATCTGCAAAGTGATATTTGGGAGCCTATTGAGGCCAATGGTGATAAAGGAATTATCCTCACATAATAACTAAGGAGAAGCTTTCTGAGAAACTGCATTGCCATGTGTGAATGCAACTCACAGAGTTACACGTTTCTCTTCAGTGATCAGTTTGTTAGCACAGTTTTCTGGAAATCTGCAATTAGATACTTCATAGCGCAATGAACATTACAGTGACAAAGGAAATTTCCACAGATGAAAACTAGAAAGAAGCTTTCTTAGAAACTTCTTGGTGATGTGTGAATTCATCTCACAGAGTTACACTTATGTTTCGTGGAGCAGTCCATTAACACTGTCTTTGGGGAAACTGAGAAGGGCTTCTTTGGATCACATTGAGGCCTACGCTGATAAAGGAAATTTCATCCGTTCAAAACGTGAAAGAAGCTTTCTGAGAAACTTCTTTCTGATCTGTGAGTTCATCTCACAGAGTTACAACCTCTGCCTTAAGAAGCAGTTTGCTAACACTTTTTTGGTGGAATCTGCAAAGTGATATTTGGGAGCCTATTGAGGCCAATGGTGATAAAGGAATTATCCTCACATAATAACTAAGGAGAAGCTTTCTGAGAAACTGCATTGCCATGTGTGAATGCAACTCACAGAGTTACACGTTTCTCTTCAGTGATCAGTTTGTTAGCACAGTTTTCTGGAAATCTGCAATTAGATACTTCATAGCGCAATGAACATTACAGTGACAAAGGAAATTTCCACAGATGAAAACTAGAAAGAAGCTTTCTTAGAAACTTCTTGGTGATGTGTGAATTCATCTCACAGAGTTACACTTATGTTTCGTGGAGCAGTCCATTAACACTGTCTTTGGGGAAACTGAGAAGGGCTTCTTTGGATCACATTGAGGCCTACGCTGATAAAGGAAATTTCATCCGTTCAAAACGTGAAAGAAGCTTTCTGAGAAACTTCTTTCTGATCTGTGAGTTCATCTCACAGAGTTACAACCTCTGCCTTAAGAAGCAGTTTGCTAACACTTTTTTGGTGGAATCTGCAAAGTGATATTTGGGAGCCTATTGAGGCCCATGGTGATAAAGGAATTATCCTCACATAATAACTAAGAGAAGCTTTCTGAGAAACTGCATTGCCATGTGTGAATGCAACTCACAGAGTTACACGTTTCTCTTCAGTGATCAGTTTGTTAGCACAGTTTTCTGGAAATCTGCAATTAGATACTTCATAGCGCAATGAACATTACAGTGACAAAGGAAATTTCCACAGATGAAAACTAGAAAGAAGCTTTCTTAGAAACTTCTTGGTGATGTGTGAATTCATCTCACAGAGTTACACTTATGTTTCGTGGAGCAGTCCATTAACACTGTCTTTGGGGAAACTGAGAAGGGCTTCTTTGGATCACATTGAGGCCTACGCTGATAAAGGAAATTTCATCCGTTCAAAACGTGAAAGAAGCTTTCTGAGAAACTTCTTTCTGATCTGTGAGTTCATCTCACAGAGTTACAACCTCTGCCTTAAGAAGCAGTTTGCTAACACTTTTTTGGTGGAATCTGCAAAGTGATATTTGGGAGCCTATTGAGGCCAATGGTGATAAAGGAATTATCCTCACATAATAACTAAGAGAAGCTTTCTGAGAAACTGCATTGCCATGTGTGAATGCAACTCACAGAGTTACACGTTTCTCTTCAGTGATCAGTTTGTTAGCACAGTTTTCTGGAAATCTGCAATTAGATACTTCATAGCGCAATGAACATTACAGTGACAAAGGAAATTTCCACAGATGAAAACTAGAAAGAAGCTTTCTTAGAAACTTCTTGGTGATGTGTGAATTCATCTCACAGAGTTACACTTATGTTTCGTGGAGCAGTCCATTAACACTGTCTTTGGGGAAACTGAGAAGGGCTTCTTTGGATCACATTGAGGCCTACGCTGATAAAGGAAATTTCATCCGTTCAAAACGTGAAAGAAGCTTTCTGAGAAACTTCTTTCTGATCTGTGAGTTCATCTCACAGAGTTACAACCTCTGCCTTAAGAAGCAGTTTGCTAACACTTTTTGGTGGAATCTGCAAAGTGATATTTGGGAGCCTATTGAGGCCCATGGTGATAAAGGAATTATCCTCACATAATAACTAAAGAGAAGCTTTCTGAGAAACTGCATTGCCATGTGTGAATGCAACTCACAGAGTTACACGTTTCTCTTCAGTGATCAGTTTGTTAGCACAGTTTTCTGGAAATCTGCAATTAGATACTTCATAGCGCAATGAACATTACAGTGACAAAGGAAATTTCCACAGATGAAAACTAGAAAGAAGCTTTCTTAGAAACTTCTTGGTGATGTGTGAATTCATCTCACAGAGTTACACTTATGTTTCGTGGAGCAGTCCATTAACACTGTCTTTGGGGAAACTGAGAAGGGCTTCTTTGGATCACATTGAGGCCTACGCTGATAAAGGAAATTTCATCCGTTCAAAACGTGAAAGAAGCTTTCTGAGAAACTTCTTTCTGATCTGTGAGTTCATCTCACAGAGTTACAACCTCTGCCTTAAGAAGCAGTTTGCTAACACTTTTTTGGTGGAATCTGCAAAGTGATATTTGGGAGCCTATTGAGGCCCATGGTGATAAAGGAATTATCCTCACATAATAACTAAGAGAAGCTTTCTGAGAAACTGCATTGCCATGTGTGAATGCAACTCACAGAGTTACACGTTTCTCTTCAGTGATCAGTTTGTTAGCACAGTTTTCTGGAAATCTGCAATTAGATACTTCATAGCGCAATGAACATTACAGTGACAAAGGAAATTTCCACAGATGAAAACTAGAAAGAAGCTTTCTTAGAAACTTCTTGGTGATGTGTGAATTCATCTCACAGAGTTACACTTATGTTTCGTGGAGCAGTCCATTAACACTGTCTTTGGGGAATCTGAGAAGGGCTTCTTTGGATCACATTGAGGCCTACGCTGATAAAGGAAATTTCATCCGTTCAAAACGTGAAAGAAGCTTTCTGAGAAACTTCTTTCTGATCTGTGAGTTCATCTCACAGAGTTACAACCTCTGCCTTAAGAAGCAGTTTGCTAACACTTTTTTGGTGGAATCTGCAAAGTGATATTTGGGAGCCTATTGAGGCCAATGGTGATAAAGGAATTATCCTCACATAATAACTAAGGAGAAGCTTTCTGAGAAACTGCATTGCCATGTGTGAATGCAACTCACAGAGTTACACGTTTCTCTTCAGTGATCAGTTTGTTAGCACAGTTTTCTGGAAATCTGCAATTAGATACTTCATAGCGCAATGAACATTACAGTGACAAAGGAAATTTCCACAGATGAAAACTAGAAAGAAGCTTTCTTAGAAACTTCTTGGTGATGTGTGAATTCATCTCACAGAGTTACACTTATGTTTCGTGGAGCAGTCCATTAACACTGTCTTTGGGGAAACTGAGAAGGGCTTCTTTGGATCACATTGAGGCCTACGCTGATAAAGGAAATTTCATCCGTTCAAAACGTGAAAGAAGCTTTCTGAGAAACTTCTTTCTGATCTGTGAGTTCATCTCACAGAGTTACAACCTCTGCCTTAAGAAGCAGTTTGCTAACACTTTTTTGGTGGAATCTGCAAAGTGATATTTGGGAGCCTATTGAGGCCCATGGTGATAAAGGAATTATCCTCACATAATAACTAAGAGAAGCTTTCTGAGAAACTGCATTGCCATGTGTGAATGCAACTCACAGAGTTACACGTTTCTCTTCAGTGATCAGTTTGTTAGCACAGTTTTCTGGAAATCTGCAATTAGATACTTCATAGCGCAATGAACATTACAGTGACAAAGGAAATTTCCACAGATGAAAACTAGAAAGAAGCTTTCTTAGAAACTTCTTGGTGATGTGTGAATTCATCTCACAGAGTTACACTTATGTTTCGTGGAGCAGTCCATTAACACTGTCTTTGGGGAAACTGAGAAGGGCTTCTTTGGATCACATTGAGGCCTACGCTGATAAAGGAAATTTCATCCGTTCAAAACGTGAAAGAAGCTTTCTGAGAAACTTCTTTCTGATCTGTGAGTTCATCTCACAGAGTTACAACCTCTGCCTTAAGAAGCAGTTTGCTAACACTTTTTTGGTGGAATCTGCAAAGTGATATTTGGGAGCCTATTGAGGCCCATGGTGATAAAGGAATTATCCTCACATAATAACTAAAGAGAAGCTTTCTGAGAAACTGCATTGCCATGTGTGAATGCAACTCACAGAGTTACACGTTTCTCTTCAGTGATCAGTTTGTTAGCACAGTTTTCTGGAAATCTGCAATTAGATACTTCATAGCGCAATGAACATTACAGTGACAAAGGAAATTTCCACAGATGAAAACTAGAAAGAAGCTTTCTTAGAAACTTCTTGGTGATGTGTGAATTCATCTCACAGAGTTACACTTATGTTTCGTGGAGCAGTCCATTAACACTGTCTTTGGGGAATCTGAGAAGGGCTTCTTTGGATCACATTGAGGCCTACGCTGATAAAGGAAATTTCATCCGTTCAAAACGTGAAAGAAGCTTTCTGAGAAACTTCTTTCTGATCTGTGAGTTCATCTCACAGAGTTACAACCTCTGCCTTAAGAAGCAGTTTGCTAACACTCTTTTCGTGGAATCTGCAAAGTGATATTTGGGAGCCTATTGAGGGCCCATGGTGATAAAGGAATTATCCTCACATAATAACTAAAGAGAAGCTTTCTGAGAAACTGCATTGCCATGTGTGAATGCAACTCACAGAGTTACACGTTTCTCTTCAGTGATCAGTTTGTTAGCACAGTTTTCTGGAAATCTGCAATTAGATACTTCATAGCGCAATGAACATTACAGTGACAAAGGAAATTTCCACAGATGAAAACTAGAAAGAAGCTTTCTTAGAAACTTCTTGGTGATGTGTGAATTCATCTCACAGAGTTACACTTATGTTTCGTGGAGCAGTCCATTAACACTGTCTTTGGGGAAACTGAGAAGGGCTTCTTTGGATCACATTGAGGCCTACGCTGATAAAGGAAATTTCATCCGTTCAAAACGTGAAAGAAGCTTTCTGAGAAACTTCTTTCTGATCTGTGAGTTCATCTCACAGAGTTACAACCTCTGCCTTAAGAAGCAGTTTGCTAACACTTTTTTGGTGGAATCTGCAAAGTGATATTTGGGAGCCTATTGAGGCCCATGGTGATAAAGGAATTATCCTCACATAATAACTAAGAGAAGCTTTCTGAGAAACTGCATTGCCATGTGTGAATGCAACTCACAGAGTTACACGTTTCTCTTCAGTGATCAGTTTGTTAGCACAGTTTTCTGGAAATCTGCAATTAGATACTTCATAGCGCAATGAACATTACAGTGACAAAGGAAATTTCCACAGATGAAAACTAGAAAGAAGCTTTCTTAGAAACTTCTTGGTGATGTGTGAATTCATCTCACAGAGTTACACTTATGTTTCGTGGAGCAGTCCATTAACACTGTCTTTGGGGAAATCTGAGAAGGGCTTCTTTGGATCACATTGAGGCCTACGCTGATAAAGGAAATTTCATCCGTTCAAAACGTGAAAGAAGCTTTCTGAGAAACTTCTTTCTGATCTGTGAGTTCATCTCACAGAGTTACAACCTCTGCCTTAAGAAGCAGTTTGCTAACACTTTTTTGGTGGAATCTGCAAAGTGATATTTGGGAGCCTATTGAGGCCCATGGTGATAAAGGAATTATCCTCACATAATAACTAAGGAGAAGCTTTCTGAGAAACTGCATTGCCATGTGTGAATGCAACTCACAGAGTTACACGTTTCTCTTCAGTGATCAGTTTGTTAGCACAGTTTTCTGGAAATCTGCAATTAGATACTTCATAGCGCAATGAACATTACAGTGACAAAGGAAATTTCCACAGATGAAAACTAGAAAGAAGCTTTCTTAGAAACTTCTTGGTGATGTGTGAATTCATCTCACAGAGTTACACTTATGTTTCGTGGAGCAGTCCATTAACACTGTCTTTGGGGAAACTGAGAAGGGCTTCTTTGGATCACATTGAGGCCTACGCTGATAAAGGAAATTTCATCCGTTCAAAACGTGAAAGAAGCTTTCTGAGAAACTTCTTTCTGATCTGTGAGTTCATCTCACAGAGTTACAACCTCTGCCTTAAGAAGCAGTTTGCTAACACTTTTTTGGTGGAATCTGCAAAGTGATATTTGGGAGCCTATTGAGGCCCATGGTGATAAAGGAATTATCCTCACATAATAACTAAGGAGAAGCTTTCTGAGAAACTGCATTGCCATGTGTGAATGCAACTCACAGAGTTACACGTTTCTCTTCAGTGATCAGTTTGTTAGCACAGTTTTCTGGAAATCTGCAATTAGATACTTCATAGCGCAATGAACATTACAGTGACAAAGGAAATTTCCACAGATGAAAACTAGAAAGAAGCTTTCTTAGAAACTTCTTGGTGATGTGTGAATTCATCTCACAGAGTTACACTTATGTTTCGTGGAGCAGTCCATTAACACTGTCTTTGGGGAATCTGAGAAGGGCTTCTTTGGATCACATTGAGGCCTACGCTGATAAAGGAAATTTCATCCGTTCAAAACGTGAAAGAAGCTTTCTGAGAAACTTCTTTCTGATCTGTGAGTTCATCTCACAGAGTTACAACCTCTGCCTTAAGAAGCAGTTTGCTAACACTTTTTTGGTGGAATCTGCAAAGTGATATTTGGGAGCCTATTGAGGCCCATGGTGATAAAGGAATTATCCTCACATAATAACTAAAGAGAAGCTTTCTGAGAAACTGCATTGCCATGTGTGAATGCAACTCACAGAGTTACACGTTTCTCTTCAGTGATCAGTTTGTTAGCACAGTTTTCTGGAAATCTGCAATTAGATACTTCATAGCGCAATGAACATTACAGTGACAAAGGAAATTTCCACAGATGAAAACTAGAAAGAAGCTTTCTTAGAAACTTCTTGGTGATGTGTGAATTCATCTCACAGAGTTACACTTATGTTTCGTGGAGCAGTCCATTAACACTGTCTTTGGGGAAACTGAGAAGGGCTTCTTTGGATCACATTGAGGCCTACGCTGATAAAGGAAATTTCATCCGTTCAAAACGTGAAAGAAGCTTTCTGAGAAACTTCTTTCTGATCTGTGAGTTCATCTCACAGAGTTACAACCTCTGCCTTAAGAAGCAGTTTGCTAACACTTTTTGGTGGAATCTGCAAAGTGATATTTGGGAGCCTATTGAGGCCCATGGTGATAAAGGAATTATCCTCACATAATAACTAAGGAGAAGCTTTCTGAGAAACTGCATTGCCATGTGTGAATGCAACTCACAGAGTTACACGTTTCTCTTCAGTGATCAGTTTGTTAGCACAGTTTTCTGGAAATCTGCAATTAGATACTTCATAGCGCAATGAACATTACAGTGACAAAGGAAATTTCCACAGATGAAAACTAGAAAGAAGCTTTCTTAGAAACTTCTTGGTGATGTGTGAATTCATCTCACAGAGTTACACTTATGTTTCGTGGAGCAGTCCATTAACACTGTCTTTGGGGAATCTGAGAAGGGCTTCTTTGGATCACATTGAGGCCTACGCTGATAAAGGAAATTTCATCCGTTCAAAACGTGAAAGAAGCTTTCTGAGAAACTTCTTTCTGATCTGTGAGTTCATCTCACAGAGTTACAACCTCTGCCTTAAGAAGCAGTTTGCTAACACTCTTTTTGTGGAATCTGCAAAGTGATATTTGGGAGCCTATTGAGGCCCATGGTGATAAAGGCAATTATCCTCACATAATAACTAAAGAGAAGCTTTCTGAGAAACTGCATTGCCATGTGTGAATGCAACTCACAGAGTTACACGTTTCTCTTCAGTGATCAGTTTGTTAGCACAGTTTTCTGGAAATCTGCAATTAGATACTTCATAGCGCAATGAACATTACAGTGACAAAGGAAATTTCCACAGATGAAAACTAGAAAGAAGCTTTCTTAGAAACTTCTTGGTGATGTGTGAATTCATCTCACAGAGTTACACTTATGTTTCGTGGAGCAGTCCATTAACACTGTCTTTGGGGAATCTGAGAAGGGCTTCTTTGGATCACATTGAGGCCTACGCTGATAAAGGAAATTTCATCCGTTCAAAACGTGAAAGAAGCTTTCTGAGAAACTTCTTTCTGATCTGTGAGTTCATCTCACAGAGTTACAACCTCTGCCTTAAGAAGCAGTTTGCTAACACTTTTTTGGTGGAATCTGCAAAGTGATATTTGGGAGCCTATTGAGGCCCATGGTGATAAAGGAATTATCCTCACATAATAACTAAAGAGAAGCTTTCTGAGAAACTGCATTGCCATGTGTGAATGCAACTCACAGAGTTACACGTTTCTCTTCAGTGATCAGTTTGTTAGCACAGTTTTCTGGAAATCTGCAATTAGATACTTCATCAGCGCAATGAACATTACAGTGACAAAGGAAATTTCCACAGATGAAAACTAGAAAGAAGCTTTCTTAGAAACTTCTTGGTGATGTGTGAATTCATCTCACAGAGTTACACTTATGTTTCGTGGAGCAGTCCATTAACACTGTCTTTGGGGAAACTGAGAAGGGCTTCTTTGGATCACATTGAGGCCTACGCTGATAAAGGAAATTTCATCCGTTCAAAACGTGAAAGAAGCTTTCTGAGAAAGTTCTTTCTGATCTGTGAGTTCATCTCACAGAGTTACAACCTCGGCCGCAAGAAGCAGTTTGCTAACACTCTTTTCTTGGAATCTGCAAAGTGATATTTGGGAGCCTATTGGGGCCCATGGTGATAAAGGAATTATCCTCACATAATAACTAAAGAGAAGCTTCGTGAGAAACTGCATTGCCATGTGTGAATGCAACTCACAGAGTTACGCCAGTGTTTTTTGGGGCCGTTTCTTAGGACTGTTTCCGTGGATTCCGAGAAGTGATATTTCAGATAGCTTTGAAGAATAGAAGGAGAAAACTAATATACTCCAAGAGAAAGCGGAACCAAGCTTTCTGCGAAACTGCTTTGTGATATGTGAATTCATTTCACAGTGTTCTATCACCCTTTCTCGGGGCAGTTTCCTAGCACTCATTTTGAGGAATCTCAGATGTGATGTCTTGGATATCGTTGAATCGCATGCTGAATAAGGAACTATCCTCAGAGAAAGCTGCAGAGAAGCCTTCTCAGAAACTTCTTTGTTGTGGGTGAATTCAGCCCACAGATGTCCATCATTGTTTCCACTGAGAAACTTGCTAGCAGAGTTTTCGCAGAATCTGCAATAGGACACACGGTGGCGCTCCAAGACCACAAATAACCTCGTCTTACTAAAGTGGGAAGCTTTCTGAGAAACCGCTTTGTGATGTGTGAATTCAACTCACTAAGTTGCAGCTGTATTTCGTGGGGCCGTGGCCTAGCCCTATTTGTGTGGAATCTGAGAACAGATATTCCCGATCCCTTTGAAAACAATGGGGCCAATGGAAACATCTTCCAATAAAAATGAGAAAGAAGCTTTCTGAGTAACTTCTTTCTGATCTGTGAGTTCATCTCACAGAGTTACCACCTCTGCCCAAAGAAGCAGATGGCTAACACTCTGTTCGTGTAATCTGCAAAATGATATTTGGGAGCCTATAGGGGCCCATGGTGATAAAGGAATTATCCTCACATAATAACTAAAGAGAAGCTTTCTGAGAAACTGCATTGCCATGTGTGAATGCAACTCACAGAGTTATACGTTTCTCTTCAGTGATCAGTTTGTTAGCACAGTTTTCTGGAAATCTGCAATTAGATACTTCCTAGCGCAATGAACATTACAGTGACAAAGGAAATATCCACAGATGAAAACTAGAAAGAAGCTTTCTTAGAAACTTCTTGGTGATGTGTGAATTCATCTCACAGAGTTACACTTATGTTTCGTGGAGCAGTCCATTAACACTGTCTTTGGGGAATCTGAGAAGGGCTTCTTTGGATCACATTGAGGCCTACGCTGATAAAGGAAATTTCATCCGTTCAAAACGTGAAAGAAGCTTTCTGAGAAACTTCTTTCTGATCTGTGAGTTCATCTCACAGAGTTACAACCTCTGCCTTAAGAAGCAGTTTGCTAACACTTTTTTGGTGGAATCTGCAAAGTGATATTTGGGAGCCTATTGAGGCCAATGGTGATAAAGGAATTATCCTCACATAATAACTAAGGAGAAGCATTCTGAGAAACTGCATTGCCATGTGTGAATGCAACTCACAGAGTTACACGTTTCTCTTCAGTGATCAGTTTGTTAGCACAGTTTTCTGGAAATCTGCAATTAGATACTTCATAGCGCAATGAACATTACAGTGACAAAGGAAATTTCCACAGATGAAAACTAGAAAGAAGCTTTCTTAGAAACTTCTTGGTGATGTGTGAATTCATCTCACAGAGTTACACTTATGTTTCGTGGAGCAGTCCATTAACACTGTCTTTGGGGAAACTGAGAAGGGCTTCTTTGGATCACATTGAGGCCTACGCTGATAAAGGAAATTTCATGCCGTTCAAAACGTGAAAGAAGCTTTCTGAGAAACTTCTTTCTGATCTGTGAGTTCATCTCACAGAGTTACAACCTCTGCCTTAAGAAGCAGTTTGCTAACACTCTTTTCGTGGAATCTGCAAAGTGATATTGGGAGCCTATTGGGGCCCATGGTGATAAAGGCAATTATCCTCACATAATAACTAAGAGAAGCTTTCTGAGAAACTGCATTGCCATGTGTGAATGCAACTCACAGAGTTACACGTTTCTCTTCAGTGATCAGTTTGTTAGCACAGTTTTCTGGAAATCTGCAATTAGATACTTCATAGCGCAATGAACATTACAGTGACAAAGGAAATTTCCACAGATGAAAATTAGAAAGAAGCTTTCTTAGAAACTTCTTGGTGATGTGTGAATTCATCTCACAGAGTTACACTTATGTTTCGTGGAGCAGTCCATTAACACTGTCTTTGGGAATCTGAGAAGGGCTTCTTTGGATCACATTGAGGCCTACGCTGATAAAGGAAATTTCATCCGTTCAAAACGTGAAAGAAGCTTTCTGAGAAACTTCTTTCTGATCTGTGAGTTCATCTCACAGAGTTACAACCTCTGCCTTAAGAAGCAGTTTGCTAACACTCTTTTCTTGGAATCTGCAAAGTGATAATTGGGAGCCTATTGGGGCTCATGGTGATAAAGCAATATCCTCACATAATAACTAAGAGAAGCTTTCTGAGAAACTGCATTGCCATGTGTGAATGCAACTCACAGAGTTACACGTTTCTCTTCAGTGATCAGTTTGTTAGCACAGTTTTCTGGAAATCTGCAATTAGATACTTCATAGCGCAATGAACATTACAGTGACAAAGGAAATTTCCACAGATGAAAACTAGAAAGAAGCTTTCTTAGAAACTTCTTGGTGATGTGTGAATTCATCTCACAGAGTTACACTTATGTTTCGTGGAGCAGTCCATTAACACTGTCTTTGGGGAATCTGAGAAGGGCTTCTTTGGATCACATTGAGGCCTACGCTGATAAAGGAAATTTCATCCGTTCAAAACGTGAAAGAAGCTTTCTGAGAAACTTCTTTCTGATCTGTGAGTTCATCTCACAGAGTTACAACCTCTGCCTTAAGAAGCAGTTTGCTAACACTTTTTTGGTGGAATCTGCAAAGTGATATTTGGGAGCCTATTGAGGCCCATGGTGATAAAGGAATTATCCTCACATAATAACTAAAGAGAAGCTTTCTGAGAAACTGCATTGCCATGTGTGAATGCAACTCACAGAGTTACACGTTTCTCTTCAGTGATCAGTTTGTTAGCACAGTTTTCTGGAAATCTGCAATTAGATACTTCACAGCGCAATGAACATTACAGTGACAAAGGAAATTTCCACAGATGAAAACTAGAAAGAAGCTTTCTTAGAAACTTCTTGGTGATGTGTGAATTCATCTCACAGAGTTACACTTATGTTTCGTGGAGCAGTCCATTAACACTGTCTTTGGGGAAATCTGAGAAGGGCTTCTTTGGATCACATTGAGGCCTACGCTGATAAAGGAAATTTCATCCGTTCAAAACGTGAAAGAAGCTTTCTGAGAAACTTCTTTCTGATCTGTGAGTTCATCTCACAGAGTTACAACCTCTGCCTTAAGAAGCAGTTTGCTAACACTTTTTTGGTGGAATCTGCAAAGTGATATTTGGGAGCCTATTGAGGCCCATGGTGATAAAGGAATTATCCTCACATAATAACTAAGGAGAAGCTTTCTGAGAAACTGCATTGCCATGTGTGAATGCAACTCACAGAGTTACACGTTTCTCTTCAGTGATCAGTTTGTTAGCACAGTTTTCTGGAAATCTGCAATTAGATACTTCATAGCGCAATGAACATTACAGTGACAAAGGAAATTTCCACAGATGAAAACTAGAAAGAAGCTTTCTTAGAAACTTCTTGGTGATGTGTGAATTCATCTCACAGAGTTACACTTATGTTTCGTGGAGCAGTCCATTAACACTGTCTTTGGGGAATCTGAGAAGGGCTTCTTTGGATCACATTGAGGCCTACGCTGATAAAGGAAATTTCATCCGTTCAAAACGTGAAAGAAGCTTTCTGAGAAACTTCTTTCTGATCTGTGAGTTCATCTCACAGAGTTACAACCTCTGCCTTAAGAAGCAGTTTGCTAACACTCTTTTTGTGGAATCTGCAAAGTGATATTTGGGAGCCTATTGAGGCCCATGGTGATAAAGGAATTATCCTCACATAATAACTAAAGAGAAGCTTTCTGAGAAACTGCATTGCCATGTGTGAATGCAACTCACAGAGTTACACGTTTCTCTTCAGTGATCAGTTTGTTAGCACAGTTTTCTGGAAATCTGCAATTAGATACTTCATAGCGCAATGAACATTACAGTGACAAAGGAAATTTCCACAGATGAAAACTAGAAAGAAGCTTTCTTAGAAACTTCTTGGTGATGTGTGAATTCATCTCACAGAGTTACACTTATGTTTCGTGGAGCAGTCCATTAACACTGTCTTTGGGGAATCTGAGAAGGGCTTCTTTGGATCACATTGAGGCCTACGCTGATAAAGGAAATTTCATCCGTTCAAACGTGAAAGAAGCTTTCTGAGAAACTTCTTTCTGATCTGTGAGTTCATCTCACAGAGTTACAACCTCTGCCTTAAGAAGCAGTTTGCTAACACTTTTTTGGTGGAATCTGCAAAGTGATATTTGGGAGCCTATTGAGGCCAATGGTGATAAAGGAATTATCCTCACATAATAACTAAGGAGAAGCTTTCTGAGAAACTGCATTGCCATGTGTGAATGCAACTCACAGAGTTACACGTTTCTCTTCAGTGATCAGTTTGTTAGCACAGTTTTCTGGAAATCTGCAATTAGATACTTCATAGCGCAATGAACATTACAGTGACAAAGGAAATTTCCACAGATGAAAACTAGAAAGAAGCTTTCTTAGAAACTTCTTGGTGATGTGTGAATTCATCTCACAGAGTTACACTTATGTTTCGTGGAGCAGTCCATTAACACTGTCTTTGGGGAATCTGAGAAGGGCTTCTTTGGATCACATTGAGGCCTACGCTGATAAAGGAAATTTCATCCGTTCAAAACGTGAAAGAAGCTTTCTGAGAAACTTCTTTCTGATCTGTGAGTTCATCTCACAGAGTTACAACCTCTGCCTTAAGAAGCAGTTTGCTAACACTCTTTTCTTGGAATCTGCAAAGTGATATTGGGAGCCTATTGGGGCCCATGGTGATAAAGCAAATATCCTCACATAATAACTAAAGAGAAGCTTTGTGAGAAACTGCATTGCCATGTGTGAATGCAACTCACAGAGTTACACGTTTCTCTTCAGTGATCAGTTTGTTAGCACAGTTTTCTGGAAATCTGCAATTAGATACTTCATAGCGCAATGAACATTACAGTGACAAAGGAAATTTCCACAGATGAAAACTAGAAAGAAGCTTTCTTAGAAACTTCTTGGTGATGTGTGAATTCATCTCACAGAGTTACACTTATGTTTCGTGGAGCAGTCCATTAACACTGTCTTTGGGGAATCTGAGAAGGGCTTCTTTGGATCACATTGAGGCCTACGCTGATAAAGGAAATTTCATCCGTTCAAAACGTGAAAGAAGCTTTCTGAGAAACTTCTTTCTGATCTGTGAGTTCATCTCACAGAGTTACAACCTCTGCCTTAAGAAGCAGTTTGCTAACACTCTTTTTGTGGAATCTGCAAAGTGATATTTGGGAGCCTATTGAGGCCCATGGTGATAAAGGAATTATCCTCACATAATAACTAAAGAGAAGCTTTCTGAGAAACTGCATTGCCATGTGTGAATGCAACTCACAGAGTTACACGTTTCTCTTCAGTGATCAGTTTGTTAGCACAGTTTTCTGGAAATCTGCAATTAGATACTTCATAGCGCAATGAACATTACAGTGACAAAGGAAATTTCCACAGATGAAAACTAGAAAGAAGCTTTCTTAGAAACTTCTTGGTGATGTGTGAATTCATCTCACAGAGTTACACTTATGTTTCGTGGAGCAGTCCATTAACACTGTCTTTGGGGAATCTGAGAAGGGCTTCTTTGGATCACATTGAGGCCTACGCTGATAAAGGAAATTTCATCCGTTCAAAACGTGAAAGAAGCTTCTGAGAAACTTCTTTCTGATCTGTGAGTTCATCTCACAGAGTTACAAACCTCTGCCTAAGAAGCAGTTTGCTAACACGCTTTTCTGGTGGAATCTGCAAAGTGATATTTGGGAGCCTATTGAGGGCTCATGGTGATAAAGCAAATATCCTCACATAATAACTAAGAGAAGCTTTCTGAGAAACTGCATTGCCATGTGTGTGAATGCAACTCACAGAGTTACACGTTTCTCTTCAGTGATCAGTTTGTTAGCACAGTTTTCTGGAAATCTGCAATTAGATACTTCATAGCGCAATGAACATTACAGTGACAAAGGAAATTTCCACAGATGAAAACTAGAAAGAAGCTTTCTTAGAAACTTCTTGGTGATGTGTGAATTCATCTCACAGAGTTACACTTATGTTTCGTGGAGCAGTCCATTAACACTGTCTTTGGGGAATCTGAGAAGGGCTTCTTTGGATCACATTGAGGCCTACGCTGATAAAGGAAATTTCATCCGTTCAAAACGTGAAAGAAGCTTTCTGAGAAACTTCTTTCTGATCTGTGAGTTCATCTCACAGAGTTACAACCTCTGCCTTAAGAAGCAGTTTGCTAACACTTTTTCGGTGGAATCTGCAAAGTGATATTTGGGAGCCTATTGAGGCCATGGTGATAAAGGAATTATCCTCACATAATAACTAAAGAGAAGCTTTCTGAGAAACTGCATTGCCATGTGTGAATGCAACTCACAGAGTACACGTTTCTCTTCAGTGATCAGTTTGTTAGCACAGTTTTCTGGAAATCTGCAATTAGATACTTCATAGCGCAATGAACATTACAGTGACAAAGGAAATTTCCACAGATGAAAACTAGAAAGAAGCTTTTTAGAAACTTCTTGGTGATGTGTGAATTCATCTCACAGAGTTACACTTATGTTTCGTGGAGCAGTCCCATTAACACTGTCTTTGGGAAACTGAGAAGGGCTTCTTTGGATCACATGAGGCCTACGCTGATAAAGGAAATTTCATCGTTCAAAACGTGAAAGAAGCTTTCTGAGAAACTTCTTTCTGATCTGTGAGTTCATCTCACAGAGTTACAACCTCTGCCTTAAGAAGCAGTTTGCTAACACTTTTTTGGTGGAATCTGCAAAGTGATATTTGGGAGCCTATTGAGGCCCATGGTGATAAAGGAATTATCCTCACATAATAACCTAAGAGAAGCTTTCTCAGAAACTGCATTGCCATGTGTGAATGCAACTCACAGAGTTACACGTTTCTCTTCAGTGATCAGTTTGTTAGCACAGTTTTCTGGAAATCTGCAATTAGATACTTCATAGCGCAATGAACATTACAGTGACAAGGAAATTTCCCAGATGAAAACTAGAAAGAAGCTTTCTTAGAAACTTCTTGGTGATGTGTGAATTCATCTCACAGAGTTACACTTATGTTTCGTGGAGCAGTCCATTAACACTGTCTTTGGGGAAACTGAGAAGGGCTTCTTTGGATCACCATTGAGGCCCTACGCTGATAAAGGAAATGTTCATCCGTTCAAAACGTGAAAGAAGCTATTCTGAGAAAGCTTCTTTCTGATCTGTGAGTTCATCTCACAGAGTTACAACCTCGTGCCGTAAGAAGCAGTTTGCTAACACTCTTTTCTTGGAATCTGCAAAGTGATATTTGGGAGCCTATTGGGGCCCATGGTGATAAAGGAATTATCCTCACATAATAACTAAAGAGAAGCTTCGTGAGAAACTGCATTGCCATGTGTGAATGCAACTCACAGAGTTACGCCAGTGTTTTTTGGGGCCGTTTCTTAGGACTGTTTCCGTGGATTCCGAGAAGTGATATTTCAGATAGCTTTGAAGAATAGAAGGAGAAAACTAATACTCCAAGAGAAAGCGGAACCAAGCTTTCTGCGAAACTGCTTTGTGATATGTGAATTCATTTCACAGTGTTCTATCACCCTTTCTCGGGGCAGTTTCCTAGCACTCATTTTGAGGAATCTCAGATGTGATGTCTTGGATATCGTTGAATCGCATGCTGAATAAGGAACTATCCTCAGAGAAAGCTGCAGAGAAGCCTTCTCAGAAACTTCTTTGTTGTGGGTGAATTCAGCCCACAGATGTCCATCATTGTTTCCACTGAGAAACTTGCTAGCAGAGTTTTCGCAGAATCTGCAATAGGACACACGGTGGCGCTCCAAGACCACAAATAACCTCGTCTTACTAAAGTGGGAAGCTTTCTGAGAAACCGCTTTGTGATGTGTGAATTCAACTCACTAAGTTGCAGCTGTATTTCGTGGGGCCGTGGCCTAGCCCTATTTGTGTGGAATCTGAGAACAGATATTCCCGATCCCTTTGAAAACAATGGGGCCAATGGAAACATCTTCCAATAAAAATGAGAAAGAAGCTTTCTGAGAACTTCTTTCTGATCTGTGAGTTCATCTCACAGAGTTACCACCTCTGCCCAAGAAGCAGATGGCTAACACTCTGTTCGTGTAATCTGCAAAATGATTTTGGGAGCCTATTGGGGCCCATGGTGATAAAGGAATTATCCTCACATAATAACTAAAGAGAAGCTTTCTGAGAAACTGCATTGCCATGTGTGAATGCAACTCACAGAGTTATACGTTTCTCTTCAGTGATCAGTTTGTTAGCACAGTTTTCTGGAAATCTGCAATTAGATACTTCATAGCGCAATGAACATTACAGTGACAAAGGAAATCCACAGATGAAAACTAGAAAGAAGCTTTCTTAGAAACTTCTTGGTGATGTGTGAATTCATCTCACAGAGTTACACTTATGTTTCGTGGAGCAGTCCATTAACACTGTCTTTGGGGAAATGCCTTTCTCGCGTAGGGGCTTAAAGGAAAAGGCTTAGATCGTAATGTGAGTCCAATAGTAGTTAGCCCACTTGGAGGACATGTAAGCTCTGAGATGCGTGGCTCGAGTTATAGCACATTTTTTTTTTGTGCTTGGTGTTGTTTGCTATTTATGAGGAGCGTCGTTATCTGAATGGCCCCATGTAATCGACTGGCTCGCGCTGTATCGTTTTAATTTTTTTATGCCATAATGTCGCTAGCTGGCTGACACTCGAGGTCTTGCAGAGTGGGACGGGCTTGCTTATCCCGAAGGATCTGCATGACAGAGCCAGGTGCGGCCCAGGCACAAGAGCAGCTTTAACTAGCCACCAGGAGGAGAAGCCTTGACTGTCCGATTAGTTGTGGTGCAAGTGCTCTGCGCGAGGTAAGGTACATACTGCTCCGCTACGAGTTGAATAAAAACGCATGGGCCTTGGACATAAGAATTGCATTAGGAAGGGTGAAAAGAGAGAAAGACAATGATCCACAGAGACCCAAGCATACGAAGAAGGTGCACCCAGAGAAAGTTAAAAATATCTGAATTGCTAGTTGTATTTGCCAGTTTAGTACGCCAATCTGCCCTGGTTACATAACGGGCTAATAATCGCAGCTTACGCTCACTGAACGCATGGCATCAGCAAGCGCTGACGGTAAATGAGCTGGTGACGGCTCCTCAACGCACTGAGAGTTCTAAAGCTGAGAGGCACCACCGGCACCATTCCCATGCAGTGCTGAAGGTAGCAAGCGGCTCGGCCAGCTCGTCTCTTACATTATACGTACGGTAGCAGCGCTGGTCTGGAGAGATGTAAAGTACACTCTGCCGTATCATTCAGCCGGTAATTTTAAACCTCGAGAGCCACACGCTAAACGTGTTAGT
>NW_022142790.1:0-7991 GCF_007565055.1 Rhinopithecus roxellana | reverse complement strand
GAGGCCTACGCTGATAAAGGAAATTTCATCCGTTCAAAACGTGAAAGAAGCTTTCTGAGAAACTTCTTTCTGATCTGTGAGTTCATCTCACAGAGTTACAACCCTCTGCCTCAAGAAGCAGTTTGCTAACACTCTTTTCGTGGAATCTGCAAAGTGATATTTGGGAGCCTATTGGGGCCCATGGTAATAAGGAAATATCCTCACATAATCTAAAGAGAAGCTTTCTGAGAAACTGCATTGCCAGTGTGAATGCACCTCACAGACTTACGCCAGTGTTCTTTGGAGCCGTTTCTTTGGACTGTTTCCGTGGATTCTGAGAATGATATTTCAGATAGCTTTGAAGAATAGAAGGAGAAAGGAAATATCCTTCAAGAGAAAGCGGAACCAAGCTTTGTGAGAAACTGCTTTGTGATATGTGAATTCATTTCACAGTGTTCTATCACCCGTTCTCGGGGGAGTTTCCTAGCACTCATTTTGAGGAATCTCAGATGTGATGTCTTGGATATCGTTGAATCGCATGCTGAATAAGGAACTATCCTCAGAGAAACCTGCAGAGAAGGCTTCTCAAAAACTTCTTGTTGTGGGTGAATTCAGCCCACATGTCCATCATTGTTTCCACTGAGAAACTCGCTAGCAGAATTTGCAGAATCTGCAATAGGACACACGGTGGCGCTCCAAGACCACAAATAACCTCGTCTTACTAAAGAAAGAAGCTTTCTGAGAACGCTATGTGATGTGAATTCAACTCACTAAGTTGCAGCGGTATTTCGTGGGGCCGTGGCCTAGGCCTATTTGTGTGGAATCTGAGAACAGATATTCCCGATCCCTTTGAAAACAATGGGGCCAATGGAAACATCTTCCAATAAAAAGGAGAAAGAAGCTTTCTGAGAAACTTCTTTCTGATCTGTGAGTTCATCTCACAGAGTTACAACCTCTGCCTCAAGAAGCAGTTTGCTAACACTCTTTTCGTGGAATCTGCAAAGTGATATTTGGGAGCCTATTGGGGCCCATGGTAATAAAGGAAAGATCCTCACATAATAACTAAAGAGAAGCTTCTGAGAAACTGCATTGCCAAGTGTGAATGGCAACCCACAGAGTTACCGGTTCTCTTCAGTGATCAGTTGTTAGCACAGTTTTCTGGAAATCTGCAAGTAGATACTTCATAGCGCAATGAACATTACAGTGACAAATGAAGATTCCAGAGATGAAACTAGAAAGAAGCTTTCTTAGAAACTTCTTGTGAGTGTGTTGAATTCATCTCACAGAGTTACACTTATGTTCGTGGAGCAGTCCATTAACAACTGTCTTTGAGGAATCTGAGAAGGGCTTCTTTGGATCACATTGAGGCCTACGCTGATAAAGGAAATTTCATCCGTTCAAACCGTGAAAGAAGCTTTCTGAGAAACTTCTTTCTGTCTGTGAGTTCATCTCACAGAGTTACAACCTCTGCCTCAAGAAGCAGTTGCTAACACTCTTTTCGTGGAATCTGCAAAGTGATAGTTGGGAGCCTATTGGGGCCCATGGTGATAAAGGAAATATCCTCACATAATAACTAAAGAGAAGCTTTCTGAGAAACTGCATTGCCAAGTGTGAATGCAACTCACAGAGTTACACTATCTCTTCAGTGATCAGTTTGTTAGCACAGTTTTCTGGAAATCTGCAATTAGATACTTCATAGCGCATGAACATTACAGTGACAAGGAAATATCCAGAGATGAAAACTAGAAAGAAGCTTTCTTAGAAACTTCTTGGTGATGTGTGAATTCATCTCACAGAGTTACACTATGTTTCGTTGAGCAGTCCATTAACACTGTCTTTGAGGAATCTGAGAAGGGCTTCTTTGGATCATTTGAGGCCTACGCTGATAAAGGAAATTTCATCCGTTCAAAACGTGAAAGAAGCTTTCTGAGAAACTTCTTTCTGATCTGTGAGTTCATCTCAAAGAGTTACAACCTCTGCCTCAAGAAGCAGTTTGCTAACACTCTTTTCGTGGAATCTGCAAAGTGATATTTGGGAGCCTATTGGGGCCCATGGTTATAAAGGAAATATCCTCACATAATAACTAAAGAGAAGCTTTCTGAGAAACTGCATTGCCAAGTGTGAATGCAACCCACAGAGTTACACGTTTCTCTTCAGTGATCATTTGTTAGCACAGTTTTCTGGAAATCTGCAATTAGATACTTCATAGCGCAATGAACATTACAGTGACAAAGGAAATATCCAAGATGAAAACTAGAAAGAAGCTTTCTTAGAAACTTCTTGGTGATGTGTGAATTCATCTCACAGAGTTACACTTATGTTTCGTGGAGCAGTCCATTAACACACTGTCTTTGAGGAATCTGAGAAGGGCATTCTTTGGATCACTTGAGGCCTACGCTGATAAAGGAAATTTCATCCGTTCAAACGTGAAAGAAGCTTTCTCAGAAACTTCTTTCTGATCTGTGAGTTCATCTCACAGAGTTACAACCTCTGCCTCAAGAAGCAGTTTGCTAAACACTCTTTTCGTGGAATCTGCAAAGTGATATTTGGGAGCCTATTGGGGCCCATGGTGATAACGGAAATATCCTCACATAATAACTAAAGAGAAGCTTTCTGAGAAACTGCATTGCCATGTGTGAATGCAACTCACAGAGTTACACGTTTCTCTTCAGTGATCAGTTTGTTAGCACAGTTTTCTGGAAATCTGCAATTAGATACTTCATAGCGCAATGAACATACAGTGAGCAAATGAAATATCCACAGATGAAAACTAGAAAGAAGCTTTCTTAGAAACTTCTTGGTGATGTGTGAATTCATCTCACAGAGTTACACTTATGTTTCGTGGAGCAGTCCGTTAACACTGTCTTTGAGGATTCTGAGAAGGGCTTCTTTAGATCACTTTGAGGCCTACGCTGATAAAGGAAATTTCAATCCGTTCAAAACGTGAAAGAAGCTTTCTGAGAAACTTCTTTCTGATCTGTGAGTTCATCTCACCGAGTTACAACCTCTGCCTCAAGAAGCAGTTTGCTAACACTCTTTCGTGAATCTGCAAAGTGATATTTGGGAGCCTATTGGGGCCCATGGTGATAAAGGAAATATCCTCACATAATAACTAAAGAGAAGCTTTCTGAGAAACTGCATTGCCAATGTGTGAATGCAACTCACAGAGTTACACGTTTCTCTTCAGTGATCAGTTTGTTAGCACAGTTTTCTGGAAATCTGCAATTAGATACTTCATAGCGCAATGAACATTACAGTGACAAAGGAAATATCCACGAGATGAAAACTAGAAAGAAGCTTTCTTAGAAACTTCTTGGTGATGTGTGAAATTCATCTCACAGAGTTACACTTATGTTTCGTGGAGCAGTCCATTAACACTGTCTTTGAGGAATCTGAGAAGGGCTTCTTTGGATCATATTGAGGCCTACGCTGATAAAGGAAATTTCATCCGTTCAAAACGTGAAAGAAGCTTTCTGAGAAACTTCTTTCTGATCTGTGAGTTCATCTCACAGAGTTACTACCTCTGCCTCAAGAAGCAGTTTGCTAACACTCTTTTCGTGGAATCTGCAAAGTGATATTTGGGGGAGCCTATTGGGGCCCATGGTGATAAGGAAATATCCTCACATAATAACTAAAGAGAAGCTTTCTGAGAAACTGCATTGCCAATGTGTGAATGCAACTCCACAGAGTTACACTATTCTCTCAGTGATCAGTTTGTTAGCAACAGTTTTCTGGAAATCTGCAATTAGATACTTCATAGCGCAATGAACATTACAGTGACAAAGGAAATATCCACAGATGAAAACTAGAAAGAAGCTTTCTTAGAAACTTCTTGGTGATGTGTGAATTCATCTCACAGAGTTACACTTATGTTTCGTGGAGCAGTCCATTAACACTGTCTTTGAGGATCTGAGAAGGGCTTCTTTAGATCAACTTGAGGCCTACGCTGATAAGGAAATTTCACATCCGTTCAAAACGTGAAAGAAGCTTTCTGAGAAACTTCTTTCTGATCTGTGAGTTCATCTACAGAGTTACAACCTCTGCCTCAAGAAGCAGTTTGCTAACACTCTTTTCAGTGGAATCTGCAAAGTGATATTTGGGAGCCTATTGGGGCCCATGGTGATAAAGGAAATATCCTCACATAATAACTAAAGAGAAGCTTTCTGAGAAACTGCATTGCCATGTGTGAATGCAACTCACAGAGTTACAAACGTTCTCTTCAGTGATCAGTTTGTTAGCACAGTTTTCTGGAAATCTGCAATTAGATACTTCATAGCGCAATGAACATAACAGTGAGAAATGAAATATCCAGCAGATGAAAACTAGAAAGAAGCTTTCTTAGAAACTTCTTGGTGATGTGTGAATTCATCTCACAGAGTTACACTTATGTTTCGTGAGCAGTGCATTAACACTGTCTTTGAGGAATCTGAGAAGGGGCTTCTTTGGATCATATTGAGGCCTAAGCTGATAAAGGAAATTTCATCCGTTCAAAACGTGAAAGAAGCTTTCTGAGAAACTTTCTTTCTGATCTGTGAGTTCATCTCACAGAGTTACAACCTCTGCCTCAAGAAGCAGTTTGCTATACACTCTTTTCGTGGAATCTGCAAAGTGATATTTGGGAGCCTATTGGGGCCCATGGTGATAAAGGAAATATCCTCACAATAATAACTAAAGAGAAGCTTTCTGAGAAACTGCATTGCCAAGTGTGAATGCAACCCACAGAGTTACACGTTCTCTTCAGTGATGCAGTTTGTTAGCACAGTTTTGCTGGAAATCTGCAATTAGATACTTCATAGCGGAAATGAAGCATTACAGTGAACAAAGGAAATATCCAGAGATGAAAACTAGAAAGAAGCTTTCTTAGAAACTTCTTGGTGATAGTGTGAATTCATCTCACAGAGTTACACTATGTTTCGTGGAGGCGAGGCAGTCCATTAACACTGTCTTGAGATCTGAGAAGGGGCGTCTTTGGATCACATTGAGGCCTACGGCTGATAAAGGAAATTCATCGCGGTCAAAAACGTGAAAAAGCTTTCTCAGAAACTACTTCTTTCTGATCTGTGAGTTCATCTCACAGAGTTAGTCAACGGCTCTGCCTCAAGAAGCAGTTGCTAACACTCTTTTCGTGAATCTGCAAAGTGGATATTTGGGAGCCTATTGGGGGCCCATGGTTATAAAGGAAATATCCTCACATAATAACTAAAGAGAAGCTTTCTGAGAAACTGCATTGGGCCATGTGTGAATGCAACTCACAGACTTACGCCAGTGTTCTTTGAGCCGTTTCTTTGGACTGTTTCCGTGGATTCTGAGAAGTGATATTTCAGATAGCTTTGAAGAATATAAGGAGAAAGGAAATAATGCCTTCAAGAGAAAAGCGGAACCAAGCTTTGTGAGAAACTGCTTTGTGATATGTGAATTCATTTCACAGTGTTCTATCACCCCGTTCTCGGGGGAGTTTCCTAGCACTCATTTTGAGGAATCTCAGATGTGATGTCTTGGATATCGTTGAATCGCATGCTGAACAGGAACTATCCTCAGAGAAACCTGCAGAGAAGCTTCTCAAAACTTCTTTGTTGTGAGTGAATTCAGCCCACAGATGTCCATCATTGTTTCCACTGAGAAACTCGCTAGCAGAATTTCGCAGAATCTGCAATAGGACACACGGTGGCGCTCGAAGACCACAAATAACCTCGTCTTACTAAGAAAGAAGCTTCGAGAAACGCTATGTGATGTGTGAATTCAACTCACTAAGTTGCAGCGGTATTCGTGGGGCCGTGGCCTAGGCCTATTTGTGTGGAATCTGAGAACAGATATTCCCGATCCCTTTGAAAACAATGGGGCCAATGGAACATCTTCCAATAAAAATGAGAAAGAAGCTTTCTGAAACTTCTTTCTGATCTGTGAGTTCATCTCACAGAGTTACAACCTCTGCCTCAAGAAGCAGTTTGCTAACACTCTTTTCGTGGATCTGCAAAGTGATATTTGGGAGCCTATTGGGGCCCATGGTATAAAGGAATATCCTCACATATAACTAAAGAGAAGCTTTCTGAGAAACTGCATTGCCATGTGTGAATGCATTCACAGAGTTACACGTTTCTCTTCTGTGATCAGTTTGTTAGCACAGTTTTCTGGAAATCTGCAATTAGATACTTCATAGCGCAATGAACATTACAGTGACAATGAAATATCCACAAATGAAAACTAGAAAGAAGCTTTCTTAGAAACTTCTTGGTGTGTGTGAATTCATCTCACAGAGTTACACACTTATGTTTCGTGGAGCAGTCCATTAACACTGTCTTTGAGGAATCTGAGAAGGGCTTCTTTGGATCACATTGAGGCCTACGCTGATAAAGGAAATTTCATCCGTTCAAAACGTGAAGGAGCTTTCTCAGAAACTTCTTTCTGATCTGTGAGTTCATCTCACAAGTTACAACCTCTGCCTCAAGAGCAGTTTCCTAACACTCTTTTCGTGGAATCTGCAAAGTGATATTTGGGAGCCTATTGGGGCCCATGGTGATAAAGGAAATATCCTCACATAATACTAAGGAGAAGCTTTCTGAGAAACTGCATTGCCGTGTGTGAATGCAACTCACGTTACACGTTTCTCTTCAGTGATCAGTTTGTTAGCACAGTTTTCTGAAATCTGCAATTAGATACTTCATAGCGCAATGACATAACAGTGACAAATGAAATGTCCACAAATGAAAACTAGAAAGAACTTCCTTAGAAACTTCTTGGTGATGTGAATTCATCTCACAGAGTTACACTTATGTTTCGTGGAGCAGTCCATTAACACTGTCTTTGAGGAATCTGAGAAGGGCTTCTTTGGATCATATTGAGCCTACGCTGATAAGGAAATTTCATCCGTTCAAAACGTGAAAGAAGCTTTCTGAGAAACTTTTCTGATCTGTGAGTTCATCTCACAGAGTTACAACCTCTGCCTCAAGAACAGTTTGCTAACACTCTTTTCGTGGAATCTGCAAAGTGATATTTGGGAGCCTATTGGGGCCCATGGTAATAAAGGAAATATCCTCACATAATAACTAAAGAGAAGCTTTCTGAGAAACTGCATTGCCATGTGTGAATGCACTCACAGACTTACGCCAGTGTTCTTTGGACCCGTTTCTTTGGACTGTTTCCGTGGATTCTGAGAAGTGATATTTCAGATAGCTTTGAAGAATAAGGAAAAGGAAATATCCTTCAGAGAAGCGGAACCAAGCTTTGTGAGAAACTGCTTTGTGATATGTGAATTCATTCACAGTGTTCTATCACCCGTTCTCGGGGGAGTTTCCTAGCACTCATTTTGAGGAATCCATATGTGATGTCTTGGATATCGTTGAATCGCATGCTGAATAAGGAACTATCCTCAGAGAAACCTGCAGAGAAGGCTTCTCAAAAACTTCTTTGTTGTGGGTGAATTCAGCCCACAGATGTCCATCATTGTTTCCACTGAGAACTCGCTAGCAGAATTTTCGCAGAATCTGCAATAGGACACACGGTGGCGCTCGAAGACCACAAATAACCTCGTCTTACTAAGAAAGAAGCTTTCTGAGAAACGCTATGTGATGTTGAATTCAACTCACTAAGTTCAGCGGTATTTCGTGGGGCCGTGGCCTAGGCCTATTTGTGTGGAATCTGAGAACAGATATTCCCGATCCCGTTTGAAAACAATGGGGCCAATGGAAACCTCTTCCAATAAAATGAAAGAAGCTTTCTGAGAAACTTCTTTCTGATCTGTGAGTTCATCTCACAGAGTTACAACCTCTGCCTCAAGAAGCAGTTTGCTAACACTCTTTTCGTGGAATCTGCAAAGTGATATTTGGGAGCCTATTGGGGCCCATGGTATAAAGGAATATCCTCACATAATAACTAAAGAGAAGCTTTCTAGAAACTGCATTGCCATGTGTGAATGCAATTCACAGAGTTACACGTTTCTCTTCTGTGATCAGTTTGTTAGCACAGTTTTCTGGAAATCTGCAATTAGATACTTTCATAGCGCAATGAACATTACA
>NW_022142789.1:0-39787 GCF_007565055.1 Rhinopithecus roxellana | reverse complement strand
TTGGCAGCCAGCAACAGTGGCAGGGCTAAATTAATTAGTGCCGTGATTAATTAGTGATGAGTAACCTCCAAGGCTGGCTTCTTCCTGATAAAGCAGAATTTATGTAGCCTCCATCTCTCCCCACAGATGGAGACCCAGACGCAGAGGTGGGGCTGGCCCCTGGGGAGCTGCAGCAGCTGGCCCAGGGGCCGGAGGACGAGCTGGAGGCTCTGCAGCTCTCAGAAGAGGACTAAGGCAGCCCATCTGGGGGCCTGTGGGGGTTGCCGTGCTGGTGGCCAATGTTCCCACCTCTCTGGCAGTCAGGCCCAGAGGCTGGCGTCTCTGCAGCTGGGGGAGGCAGTAGACAGGGTACAGGCTCTATTTATTTTTCAGCATGGAAGACCAAACGTACTGAGAGCTGCGCTGGGCTGGCGTGGCTGCTGAAGCCCCACAGCTCTGGACTGAAGTCAGCTCCGCAGGGGAGATGACCCTGCTGTCAGGAGACTAGACCAATCCTGGTTCCAGGGGGAGGCCTGCAGACCCCTGGCCCCTTCCACCACCTCTGCCCTCCATCTGCACACCTCGTCCGCACCAGGCTCTACAGTTACTCCCCCAAGTCTTTGGAAATTGCTTCCTTTTCTTTGAAGTCACATTTTCCTTCAAAATTTTTTGTTTTGCATCCAAAACCAAAAGAAATAAAGCTGTGGGAGGCAGGGCCATTGTACTGAGTGGTGGCTCCTGCAGATTTGTGTGGCCCCACCCCGTACCCTCGGCCACCTCAACACAGAGGCTGGGAAGGGTCAGGAGCCCCTGGAAGTAGAGCCAAAGTCCCATTCTCCTGCTTGGGTGAAGCTCGACCAGCAAGGGTGTGGCCCCCTCCATACGGGGATGGCCGTCTTGGGGGACAAGGGCTGCTCTCCTGTGCCAAGTTCTCGCTCCGGGGCCCGCAGGGTTGGTGGCTGCAGTGGCAGAGCCACAGGGAAGCTGGCCATGTAGAAGACTCGGCCCAGGCGCCTGGCCACCTGCAGAGAGATGGCCTGGGGGGGCTGGCGCACACCCACCCAGAGCTTTGCCCAGCTGTGGTCTGGAGATCCTGACCTCACTCCCCCGCACCTCACCTGGGCCCGGATACTTAAGGGCGGGCCCCAGCTTCAGCCCCATAGTGCTCAGCAGGTGCTCCTCCGTCAGCAGTGGCAGGGTCTCCCCGTCGATCCCCTGCTCCCTGAAGACCTGGAAGAGAGAGGGTGGGTCAGGACCCGGGTGCCTGCTTCTTCTCCAGCCCAGGAAAAGCCATAGGAGAGCTGTTTGTGCAGCTCACAGAAATTTGTTTTAAATGATCTTTGGTTTGAGTCGGTGTCAGGCAGAAGACACCCTGGCAAAAAAAGGTTGGGTTCACAGTCCTGTCCCTGCCACGCACTGCTTTTAGGGAGGTGAGAGGACGTCGGGGATAGCCCTACCCCACCATCCTTTCCAGGGAAGTAGTGAGTGTCAGCCAGCTCCAGTCCTGCCCTGGGGAATGGGGACCCCCCCCTTACCCGAGTGTACTCTCCGCAGCCAGACAGGCCCCCCACGAAGTGCAGGACATCATCCACGGTCCATTTGCTGACGTCCTCGGGGGCTGGGCCTCCTCCCATCCACGGAGAGTCCCCCTACGGCGCGCCTAAAGTTGTGTGGCACGTTAACTAGAGCTCTGGCTTGGCTTTCCAATACCCCCCCACCCGTCTCCTGACCTTCGTGTGCCCCAACTGCTCAGGTGTGGGATGGGAGCCTAAGTGGGATTTTCCTCCCCACGGCCCCCCCTACCCCAAGACCCTTCCACAGGCGGCCTGCCAGTCCTGTGGCCCTCTGGAAGGATCTAGAGTGTGGGGTGCCCACCTGTGTGAAAGTAGGGGCTGACGGCATAGGGGAAGCCCAGGGGCAGCGGAGGGGGCAGTGTGGACCCTGAGAAAAGCCCCTTCCCCTCGGCGCCGGCCCCTCCAGCTGGAGCTTGGCCCGGAGTGGGCCCCCGGCACCCAGCAGCTGCAGCCTCGGGGTCCTCTCCGTCCGAGTCTTTGGGGGGCTCGTCCTCCGAACCATCTTGTGCCCAGAGCCTAGCCCCCGTCATCTCTTTGGACTCGCTGGGCCGGCCGAGGCAGAGCCGGGACCCCCTTTCCGGGGGGCTCGCCGGGCAGAGTCCCGGGACGGGGTGGGGGGTCCGGAGCCCGGGGGCCCTGGGGGGGGCAGGGCCAGCAATGGCGCCGCGCCGTGGTTCAGCACCAGCAGGGCCCCGCGCCGCTGCAGCTCCTCGGCGCCGTCGTTGGGGCGCAGGGCGGCCTCGGGCGCCAGCAGCTGTGGGCGCGCGCCCTCCAGCTCCTTCTGCCGCAGGAGGTCGGCGGGCAGCTCCAGCCTGGGACGGGGCAGACGCGGGTCAGCCGCCTCCCGGGCTGCGCGGGCCCGCCCGCCTCCCCGCACCTACCGGGCCAGGTTTTGCTTCCGCAGGAGCTCCTGCTGCCGGGCGAACATCTCCGCCTGGGCTGGGGGCAGGAAGCCGTAGCCTGGTGGGGAGGGGACAACGCGGGGTCGGGGGGTCCGAGTCCGCCCTTTGCAGCCCCTACCCCGTCCGTCTCGGCTCCGACCGGGGCAGGGACGGTCCGCGGAACTCCGCGCGGGATCCCAAGGGACGCGCACCCACCTCCTCACCTGGGGTCTGGCACAGAGCCGAGGGCACCCCCAGGAAGGGGGGCCTGAGGTGGGGGCCCAGGGCGATTTGTGAGGAGCATTCTGGGGCGACAGCAAGGGGGGCGGCTGCGGCAGCTCCCTGTGGACGGCAGCGCAATGAGCGGCGCCCCCCGCCCCCCGTTCCCGTAAAGGCCCCCGGCGCCCCTCCCCCGCCGCCTCCGCTAATTGCCGGCCCCGCGGGCGGTCGATCCGTAGCTCGTTACGGCCCAGGTCGCGCGCCATCCCCGCCCCCGCCGGCGGCGCCAATTAATCTCGGCGGCGGCGCGGAGGCGCTGACCCGGCGGGCGGCGGCGGCTGCAGCGGTAATTACTGCGCGGGGCGCCGGCCCCGCCTGCTCCCCTCCCCTGCGGACCCGAGCGGCGGGGGGAAGCGGGGGCGTCATTAGCCGCAATCCGGGCGGCGGTGGAGGCAGCTGCAGACGCCGGGCTCAGAGGCGGGGCGGGGACTCGGTCTTCAGGCGGCCCCTCCCTTCTCCAGGACCCCCGCCCCCGCCCCGCCTGTCTCCTGGACCCCAGAAAACCCGGGTCTGTGCCGGAGGCCTTGTCTGTGCCGCGAACAGATCCGGCGCCGGCGTCTGAATTTGAGCGCCAGCCAGGTCCCCCTCCGCCTCCAGCTCTGAGTCCTCTGGCCAACCCCTCCCGACTGACCCCGGGGTTCCAGACTTGGAGCTCTCCCCTTCTCTGGCTTCTCCTCCAGGGAACCCCCTGACCGGCCTCAGCCCCTCTTACGCACCCCAGTGGCGCCCTCAACACTGCAGCCCAGAGCGGTGTCACCCACGAAACGCTCTGCCCGGACCCGAACCTAGACCTGCACACAGTGCTTGGCACACTCGGGCGCGTGCTGGTGGCTGAGAGTGTGGGGTGCGGGTCGTACCCCAGACACAAGAAGAGAACGGCAGCCACCCCAGTACCTCTCCGAGAAGGACGGGGCGACAGCTGGGGCGGCGCCCTCCCGGTGCTGAGCCAGGCCCTGCTTCCGACGCTGACCTGCCGTGGAGGAGGGCAGGTGGGCTTCCAGGCCACCGGGGCCCCTCAGAGCTGAAGCTGCCACCTCCTGCCGGACCCTCAGGAGATCTGGGTGGGGGACAACAGCAGTGACCCCCCGGCTATTCGCCCCCCTTCCCCAGCCCGCGCCTAGCGTAGAACACCAAGGTGGGGAAGTAACCACACCACTCGGCCGTGTGCGGCCCCTGGGCTGGTTTCGGGCACGGGGCAGGAAGATGGGCGGCCACAGGGCCGAGGCGGCAGACAAGATGCGGGGCGGGGAAATGTCGGGAAACGCTCTTGCCCGAAGGGGAGTCGGGAGCCTGAAGGCCTCTGGCCTGGGAGGCGGTGAGCCTCGCGGGGAGGGGGCTGTGCAGAGGTCCCGAGGACACAGCGCCTGCGGGGCAGCGGGGAGAGTCCAGGAGAGCCAGCCAGGCGCGGACCGCCCAGGAGACCCCCCTCCTCGGTGGGAGGCAAGAAAATCTGGGCTCCCCGTGGTAGACACGGCTGGCCAGAGCTTGTCACAACGGCAGGGCAGCGCCCGTGCACGCAGGCCACACTAGCGCAGGGGTCGCCCAGTCCCGGCTGCGCAGAGTCACTGTCCCGCGTGGCCACACTCGCCCCAATGCGCACGCGGCGCCCGCGTCTAAGGCGCCGCCTCCCAGGTCTCTCGTCCTCTCCCTCCCGCCCAGGCCCGGGCCTCCCGAGTCCCCGCAGCCCCCACTGTGCAGGCTCCGCCAGCTCCACCGCCGCCTGTTTATAAATTAATTACCCGAAAGCGGAGGTGGGTCCCGCCCCGGGCCGGGTGCCAGCCCGCAGAGCCCAGCCGGCGCGGCCGCCCGCATCGATCCCAGCGGGGCCCAGCGCCCCCGCGCTCGCGGCCCGGGTTATTTACGGCCGGCTCCGCGGCGGGGCGGGGGCGGGGGCGGCGGCGCGGCCTGATTGACAGCGCGCTCCCCGGCGGCCGGCGCCCCCTCCCCCGCGCGGCCAGCAGAGCGGCCCCAGGCAGAGCAGGGAAAGCAATTAAAAAGGAGGATTTTTAAATTATTAACATTTGGTGAATTATTCAGGCCCTTGGTGCCTGAGCTGCCCTGGGGGACTGTGCCTGGTGTGAGGAATCCTGCCTCCTTTCCCGGCGCCCCCACCCACCTCTAGCCCGAAAAGCCAAGCTCCCCTGCCAGGCGGGCGGCTGGGGCCTGGGAGGCTGAGTGCAGCGGGCAGGAGGTCCGACTGCATCCCGGAGTGACCCTGGAGAACGTCATGAGGTGGGGTGGACAGGGTCAGAGCCGACCCGAGGGCAGGGGCAGCCCCTCCAGCTGGGTGGGGTCTCTTCAGCACTTGGGGAGTCCTGATGGCAAAATGCCCACTGCACCCAGCCGGGCCGTCCTGCTCACTGCCCCTCCCCAGGCTCCCGGGGCAGGCATCTGGCAGGTCAGCGTCCCCCAGCTGGAGACAACTCACAGACCACAGGGTCCAGGAGCTTGCTCTCCTGGGGGGGTGCTGCTGAAATGCCCACCGTCCACCCTCACCTGGGTCCGCCCCATACTCCATTTCTCCATATATAAAATGGGAGTCACCCATGAGCCTGGGGACCTGGGGGACATGGAGGTGTGGCCCGCCCTAGGGGGCATGGGGCAGGACGTGTGGCAGAGGGGACCTCCAGGGACCTGCATCCACCCTGGCCTTGGTGTCAGCAGAGCCTCAGCAACAGGAATGGCCGAGCACACGTAGGTGTGGAGGTGATAAGGGCTCATTCCTGGGGGGGATCATGCCAGGGTGGGTCCTCACCGTGGCTGGGGAGGCCCAGGTGGTAGAGGCGCTGAGGGTCCTCAAAGGTGCTGGCCTCGCTCAGCGCCGACATGAGCCGACGGTAGTGGTCCTCCGGGGCCATGCTGGGCCCCAGCTCTGGCGGCAGCAGCAGTGCTTCTACTGGGGAGGACCCGGGGTGAGAGGCTTCTCCAGGCACTGCCGAGGAACACCCCCTCTAGAGCCCCTGCTTGAGGTCCAGGGGACCCTCGGGGACTGCCCCCTCCCCTGGTGACCTGTAAGAGACACGTTCTTACCTTGGGGGGATTCGCTTCGTGCCCTCTTCTCCGAAGAGCAGTCGCTGCTGATATGGGGGGAGCGGCCCAGCCTCTTGCCCAAGAGGTCACCTGCGGGAGGGTAGTGAGTGCCCACCTGCATCTCAAGGAATGGAAGGGGGACCCAGCCCCTGCTCCAGCTCAGCCTGGACAGCACCCACCATCTCTCAGAGGGCCCTTGGTTCTGGTGAGTACAGGCCTGCCCAGCCCTGGGAGCCCCAGCCTTCAGTGCAGAGGACATCACACCTGGCTGTGGTGGGGCAGGGGCACAGGGGAGCCCTGACACTGGCCTTGGTGCTGGTGCGTGTGTGCAGAAGAGATCCACAGCAGGCACCCGGCTGTCCCACCCGCCAGCCTAGCTTCTTGTGCAGTTAATGTGGCCCCCGTCATCCCCCTGGAGGAGAATAAAAAGCTTTTGATTTGACTGGGTACCACCTTTCCCTCCTGGACAGGGGTGAGGGCGGGCTGTGCAGCATCACATGCCAGCGTGGGGTAGGACAAGCCAGGAAGGACCTCACACTTGACCTCTTCCTGCACTGTGAGTCACTGGGCTGTGGGCCCCCCAGGCCACCTTGAGGCCCCTCCACTCCCAGGCCTCCTACTTGGTCATACCCATCCCTGCCCCTAGAAGGCCCAAGTCCTCCTCTCTGGCCCAGTCCTGCCTGAGCTAGCACCCTGGTGTGGCTGTCACGCCCTGTTCACCTGCCCAGCCAGGCTCTGGGCTCTTGGGGTGCACCTCCCAGTAGCCTCACCCACCTCCTCAGCCAGGAGGCCAGCCCAGCAGGTGGCAGAGGGGAGGCCCACGCCAGGCCCAGCCCACTCTCCTGAGGTCCTCCCTTGGGTCCTGCCGACCACACGCATTCCAGACCATACCATCCATGTACCCATCACCGACCTACCCCAAGTTCATCCCAAGCCCCTGACTCCATGCCCTGGGGGTCTCCAGGGCCAGCCAGTGCCTCCGACTCTGGCCCCTCCTCATCCTCATGAAGCCTCTAGGTGGGTGGGGTAAGGGGCCACCCCCCTGTGACCCAAGACCTCCATGAGGCCTAGGCAGTGGGGCTCCCAAGCCCGTCCGCCCGCAAGCCCTGCCGTCAGCTCCAGGCCTAATTCTTTTTTCTTATTCCCTTAATCTGTCATTTTTATCAGGCTGGGGAAGTGCGGCGGCCACACCGATCAATCCCACATTACAGCTGACAGAGCAGTGCTAATAACTTATTGATCCTGGCCCGGCCGCTATCAGGCCTGGCCCCAGAGAGAGGGTCAGTCCCATGGCCTGGTCCAGGGTCCCCATCCCAGTGACAGATTGGGCGGCTGGACCCCGTGGGCGGCGGGGGGCAGCTGGCCACGCACGGATCCAGGGACATGCCAGAGCTCAGTGGGCTGGGAGGGGTTGGGCCGAGGCTGGAGGAGTCTGGCTCTTTTCCACACCTGCTGCCTGGCCCACCATGCACATGCCCTCAGGGCTAGCACGGCCTCTCACCTCCTGACAATCAGTTTTCCATTTTACACGTGGAAACTCCCCTTTCCGTTCATGTGGGGGGCTAAGGCCTCCTCATAGCCTGGGGGAGGTGACTGGGTGGGGGAGTCCAGGAGAAGGGGGCCTGCCAGGAGACCGCAGGAAGGCCGATGAGGCCACGCGCACTCCTCACTCGTGGACCCCGGCGGTCTCACAGAGGCAGATGCAGGACCTGCTCTGAGTCCCTCACAGCCCAGGGCCGAGGGAGGTGCAGCTCAGCGGGAGGGCCCGGGCTGGGAACAGCACAGATGTGTGGTTCCTGGGGTCACAGGAAGGGAGAAGAGGTGAATGCCCCTCCAAGAGGAAGCTCCAGGGAGCGGGCCAGGCCCTGACACGGAGTGTGCGTGGGAGACGTGGACACGGGTCACCGGACACACGAGGCCCTGTAGAGCCCAGGAGCCCGGAAGTGCATGAACACGCCCTGACTCCATGGGTGAGACCTGCCGGGCAGCCCCCATCACGTGCACCCCACAGGACCTCAGACACACACATGCCTGCACACGCACACACGTGTACCTGAGGAGGTCTCCCTGTGTGAGGGCACGGGGGAGGGCCTGCTGGCTCAGAATATCTCAATCACTGTGGGGCTCCCTCAGCTCTGCCAATCGATGGGGCAATTAGATTTTATCAACTGCCTCTCAGCTGTCCTCCACGTGGCATCACCCAGTCCCACAAAGGCATTCCCAGGCGCACAGAACGCGGACGGGGGACCCAGATGGGGGCGGGCCTCCCCCACCCCACCTTCCCAAGAGATGCAGGCCCTGCTGGGAACACCCCTGCCCAGGGTTCACAGGGCCTCAGGATTGACCTCCTCCTTTCATGGCCTGCCCTGGGGCTGAGACTCTGCTGTGCCCCTCTCTACAGCAGTGCCCTCTGAGGGGGGCCTGGGTCCCCAAACTGCCCCCTCCCTCTGAGGTCCTGTGCCAGGTTCCCCTTATCCCCCCACAACTGTGACCAGGCAGCAGCACCTCCCTCAGGCACCGGATCTCTTCCCTCCCAGAACCCCTTCCCTCCGGGACCCCTTCCTTCCCGGAGCCCTAGGAGGCGGGACCCGTCAGGCGTGCGCTGCGCGGTTGTCTGTGGCAGTGAGTGCATTCCTCCAGGGTGTGCATTTCTGAACCTCTGAGGCCACGCCTACGTCTGCCCTGTGAAGAGGGGGTGGCAGGGCCCCCGGCCACTCCAAGCCCACCCCAGTGGCAGCCACAGCGGAGGCAGCCACAGCGGAGCCACCGCCTCTGCCTCCTGTCTGCCCCGCTGGCTGGGATTAACACAATTACCATCACATGCAGCCCCGGGGGACAGGCCGCTCCTCCTGCCTCTCTGGCTGCCTGCCAAGGCTGCTGGTGCTGAGTGGAGACGCCACTGTCCTCTGGCCCCACAGCCCCAGCCCGCCCTCAGGCCCCCTGTGCTCCTCACCTGCAGGTCCCAGGCCAATCTCCAGGCTGCCTCTCTGGAATTCACAGCGGCTCTGATGCTCAGGCATCACGAGGTGGCGGCTGCGGTGGATGCTGGATATGAGGGTGGGAAGGTTGCTGTCCTGGCTGCGGAATGAGACCGGGAAAGGCTGACCCCGTGGGCAGCTGCGAGAGGCTGTGCCCACACCTCGGCATGTGGCCCATGATGCCCCTGTGTGCACACCCACGGAGCAAGCCAAAGCGACACAGAACCTGGCACTGGGACCCCACTGCTGCTCCAGGGAGCGTCTGTGTGGAGCACCAGCGGCTCTGCCTTCACGCCCTCCGGAGGGAATCGCACTGTTACCTCACTCCCTGCCTCAAAGGGGGTCGAGGGGCCCACCAGGCAGAGGGACCCCGCACGGGAAGAGGCCGATCTGCACGGGAAGAGGCCGATCTGCACAGGGGCAGTCCTGCAGGACAGGCCCCAGGAGAGAACAAGCCACATGCGAGCTGCCAGCCCCTTGGTCATGAATTTCGGTGAAAACTTGCAACCATCCCTGACCCCCGGTTTCTGCACACGAGGAAACTGAGGCCCAGAGCACAGTCCTGTGGCTGATGAGATGTGCCCCACGCACACAGAGCACCAGCAGACACATGCAGCTTGCACCAGGCACCAGGGCTGTGTGCTCTGACCTCCCGCTATCCCCCAAGCAGGTGTGGGCTTGGAATCAACATGCATTTAACTCTTTTGTTCCCTCATTTCTCCTCTTCTTGCTAATTCAGCCAAATCCCACATCCACAGAGTCCCAGAGAGCAATGGGAGGAGCTGTGTGGAACACAGCTCTCCACCCCTTCCCGGTTCCATGAGCCTCTCCCCAGGTCAGCAGAGAAGGGGCTCAGGGTCCAGGCGACGCTCCCCGAGTAGCACTCCTGCAGCACAGCCCCTGCCCACCTGTAACGGAGCAGCCTCCTGGCGCAGTGACCTGGGAGCCAACCCTAAACCTCGTTAAATAGCCCCCAGCCCCCCTGACCTGGGCTGGCTGGAGCTGGGCTAATCCAGGGCTGCCCCTAAGCCGAGCACCAAAGACTCCCAGGCTGGGCTCTCAAGCTTTCCAGGAGACCCAGATGCCGGCTCTCTCCCCACCCCCACCGGCCCCCAGTGGGAACGCAAGCCCCCCCGGCACACAGGAGGGCAGCTGGGTGGGAGTAAGTACTTTATGGGATTAATCGGCAGCGAGTCTCATCCCTTCCATGATCCTAATCGATGCGGGGGTGTCAGGAGAGGACTGCTGGCCTCAGCATGGAGTGGGGGCCAAGGGCTGGCCTGGCAGCAGCCACAGCTGCCGGGGAGTTCTCCCTCGGGGTCCCCCCTCTGGTGCCCCCGGGACGCCTGCAGGAGGAGAACTAGCTTCCCAGAGACTCCAGAGGGTGGGGGCTGGCTGTGAGCCCTGAGCCTGGCGCCCAGAAGGAAAGTGAGGGAGGGCCTGACAGCTGGGTGGAGGGACTGTGTCTGGGCAGTGGCACCTGGTGGGGAACTGGGTGCCACCTGCCCTCCCCACTCCTGGTCTCTACCTTGGAGTTTGCTCCCGAGGCTCTGACACAGCCTGGCCTGGCCCAGCCCCTGAAAACCTGTTGTAGTCACTTGGCCACTCAGTGAGCCAGTTATGCCAGTTTTATGTAAAGAAACACGCCCTGGACATCCCAGAGTGGAGACGCAGGAACCTGGCCCGGGGCACATCAGCACATGGTCCTCGAACCACAGAATGCCCTCTGCACCCTCCTTCGCACAAGGGACAAAGTCCCTGAGGGTCTCTGTGGTGGGGCCGGGCCGCAGGTCAGGAGGTGGGGAAGCTGAGAGAAGCAGTCAGGGCCACGGCAGGAGGTGCGAGAAGGAGAGGGTGAGGGGGAGGCCAGAGCCTGGCAGGTGTGACCCCAGCTCCCCAGGCAGGGGCCTCCCACCACCGCCCCTCAGTGATCACCACACAGTCCAGCCCTTGCCCATTTTTCCACCAGCTCAGGGGCCCAGGAGAGAGGGGCCAAGCCCCCGCCTGCAAACAATGGCTTGAGGAGCATCTGCCAGCCCTGGTTCCTGAGGCAGAGGAGGATGGCCTGGGGCTCTGCTGGCTCCAAAAGGCAGGTGATCACTGCAGAGCCAGCCAGACAGAGGGACAGGGATGGAAGGACAGACGGACAGATGGGTGGAGACTAATGGATGGGAGCAAATGAACACACAGATGGAGGTGGCCTGGCAGTGTGTTCTGTGGGAGCCTGCAGAGGCAGATGGACCCAGGGACAGGCCGAAAGAAACACAGACACGGCCTGGGGCCAGTGTGGCCGCTGGGTTCAGGGACCACCACCCACTCTGACCAGACACCAGGGTCAGGTCAACAGACCGGGGCTTTAGTCCACTCAGGCGTGCTGCACCTTCTCCTTCGGGGACCCCGGCACGCCCTCCCCTCTGACCGAAATCTCGCCCTTGGGAGATTCAGAAACTCATTCTAGTCCCTTCTAGGGCCCATGCAGGATGGAAGACCTGGCCTCCTCCTAGCACACCCCAGGCTGCCAGCCGTCAGTGCTGCTGAGGGTCGCTGTATTCCCGAGGCCAGGCGGACGGAGGAGGGGATTGCAGGCAGGAGGAGCCGTTACTGGAGCGGGGGGAACTGCGGCTGGGTTTCCCTACGGGCCTCACTGACAAATTTATTCTGTAGTGTCCCAAGTAAAAGCCTCATAAAATGTCATCAATGTTCATGACAGTTCATAAAAATGATCAGTTGAGCTGGCAACCCCAAAATGAGGTGGAAATAAGTTTAAAGATGTTTTTATTGTAATTCGGCTCTGAGATTCAGACATTCTCAGAGACATAAATAACACATCTGGCGTGGAGCCAGGACATGCAGGTCCCCTGGGCCCTCACAGCTCTGGCCCCGGGAAGCTGGCTTTGCGGTGGACACCCCCTTCCCACCTTGCTGCCCTGGAAGCCACAGGGTAAGACCTGACCCCCCTGACAGAATCCACAGCTGGGCTCTGTTCACAGACTGACCACCCGCTTCCCCCTGGAGCCAGGAACTTGGGTCCCCCAACTGCCTTGACCTCTTCCCTGGGGCTCTTCATTTTTATCTCCTTCCCACATCCTGGAATCGCACCCCCTACTATCCTGCTTCCCCAGCCTGAATCCAATCCCCCGTCTGCCAGGAGGGCCTCCAGAGGGACCTTCTCCAAACACACACCTGGTCATTGCCCCGCTCAAGAACTTCCAGTGGCTCCCCGCCTAGAGGACAGCGCCCACAGGCCCAGCATCCGCGAGCCTTCAGCATCCAACTGAGCCATAGCTGCCAGGTTCACTCCTCCTCCCTCCTACATGCTCTTCCCTGTTCCTCCACTCTCTGCAGCCATCCCCTCACCTTAGTGAGCTCCTACACATCCTTCAAGGCCCCACTCACACACCATTCTCACCTCCTGGTGGGTCTCTACCAGGGTGGGAAAGGGGAGGTGACAGCCTCATTTTTGGGCTCAAATGGCCAGTCTCACATGGGAGGATGTACTCTAACTCTAGGGGTGGGCTACCCAGAACTCACACCTGTGCTGCTGCCAACATCTACCTCTGACTGGGCCTGGGGCCCTTCAGTCTCAACTGGGTGCAACACTGTCTGCCTCCCGGGCTGGGGGACAACCTTGCAGCACACATCAAACCTGGCAGACAGCCAGCCAGCATCAGCTCACGCTGAGACAGGGGACAGCAGACAGCAAGCCACGGGCAGGGGTGGGAGGGAGGGAGGGAGGGGAGTCACGGCCCCCTCTTATGCACGCACAGCACGGCTCCTACCTGCAGGACGTCTCTCGGAACGAGATGTTCAGGTCCCAGTGGGTGTGGACTCTGCAGGAAGGGAAGCAGAAGGTCCACGTTGCTCTGGAGGCCCCTGACCCCAGCCTCAGGACAGCAGACCTGTCTCAGGTCAGTGCCCTGCTGGGCCACACAGCCCTGGGCAGTGAATAAGGGCGGCTGCCGTGCCCAGCACCATCTGCTACTGGCTCAGCGTGCTGGGGTCTCCTACCAGGAGAGGCCCATGGGCCAGTTCCTGGTCTCAGCAGACACAGATGTCAGGAAGAACAGAACCGAGGCCCCTTCTCCCTCCGGCTTGTTGCACTCAGAGGAGCCCTCACATTCTGCAGCAGGTAGGGGGCCGAGGCTGCTTCTGCACAGTCAGTCATGAGCCTGAATGGAGCTCCTTGTTGCTGGAGCTGCTCTGGCCAGACTGGGACCCGGTCAGCAGGGGTAGCTGGAGCGTCGGCCCAGGCAGGTGCAGACCTCTGGGTCCCAACTGCTGCCAACCTGCCTCCTGCAAGTGAGCGCTGCAGAGCAGATGTGGGAGGGGACACCAGACAGGGCAGATGAGGAAACAGCTCCTGCCTGCGACCCACACAGGACCCCAAAAAGACTAGCATCCGAGGGAAGTGTGGGAGGCCAGTGTGGACGCTCTCATCTGAGCAGCTGAAGGCCGGAAGCTCCAGCCCCATCTGAGCCTTGTGCCTTCCTGTCCGGCCCTGGTCCAAGTACCTTCTCTTCATGATACGGATGTGAGGGCCATTCTCCTGCTTCAAGCCTGGCCGCCGCCCACAGGTGGGACCACTCCCGTCGCTGTCACCATCGCTGGCAGAGAAGCTGGGAGTCCGCTCCTTCTTCAGGCTCCGGGCAGCAGGCAGAGCGACTGTCCTCTTGTCTGCCAGCCGCCCCCGGTTCTGGTGGGGCAGGACAGGAAGGTGAGGCTGGACTGGGCCGTTCCGTCTCCCGGGGGTCTGCCCTGGCCTCGCACCCCAGGCCCAGCCCCAGGCACAGTGGAGGTGCCCTCGGAGCAGCCATCCTCCCTCCACCCGCCTCCAGGATGGGCCTGGGGCCAGCAAGAGCCACAGCTGGCCAGAGACCCAGAGGAGAGCTGAGAGACGGGGCCTCAGTTGGACATCCCCCTACAGACGGCGCCCACTGGCTCAGCCCTCCTCTGCCCGACCCTACTACAGCCCTTGAGAATGCTGGAGGGTCCTGGCCAACTCCAGGGCGAGTTGGGGCCCCCGTCCCGGGCTTGTGTGCACCTCACTCCCAGCTCCCTTCTTAGGGCCCCCGCGTGTCTCCTGGGATCTGCTTGTGGCCTGGGGCTAGTTCTAGTGGACGTGCACTCAAGTGCACATTACCTCCGTGTATCTGCCTGCCAATCCCACCCATATTTTGTGAACCTTCTGCCCCACCACACCCTGCCACCGACACCAATGTTGACAAGCGAATGCCCTTTTCTGTTTCATCAGCGCCACGCACAGCCCAGCTCAGGGGCAGCTGCAGCCGGGCGCAAGGCAACTGGCAACTGTCTGAGCTGAACCCTCACAGACTGCAGGCCTGGGGCTCACAGGTCACCAGACGACAAGCCCTGACCAGCCCAGGTCCTCTGTTCCACCAGCCCTGCCTGGCATTTTTCACATGGCTTCTTCCTCTCTCCCTTGCACCCACGGAACGAGTGTGTGGAGCGGTGGGTGCCTCGGGTGGGAGCAGACAAGCCTGGCATGGTCCCTGCAGAGCACAGCCGAGCCCCAAGCTCACGCACACATGCGGCGGACACGCCCGTACCACCCTGCACAGCACACTCGCTCTGGCCCAGCCCCAGGCACTTCTGGACTCCTCCAGTGCTTTTAGGTCCTGCCACCCCCAGGGGAAAAAGGAAAGTTATTGATTATTTTCCAGTGGGCGGGAGGCTTTTTAAAATGTAATAACAGGCTGCTGGCTCCAGGAGGTGGCAGAGCCCTTGATAGCATCTAACTAACTCCCTCTCCTCCATTCAGTCACCAGGGCCTCCTTGGACTTCCTCCCTCCCGATGCCAAAACACAGCCCGGAGCTTGGGGATGAAGGTGTTAGGAGAGTGTCCTCCTCAGACCTAGAACCACCATCACCTTCAAACACACAGCCCCAGCACCAGCTCAGTTTGGGCAGTGCCCCTCCTCAAGGGTCTGGAAGCTGGAGCATCCCCCAACCCAGCTGGAAGCCGCCGTCCCAGAGCCACGTCTCCCCTCACCGGCCACTGGGCCTGCACTGAGTCCCCTCCTTTCTCTCCACAACAGCTCAGTGGGAAAACCCAGCACTGCTGGGCGGGGGTGGGTCATGGGGTCCAAGGCCCCTGCTAAGACCCTGCCCTGGCACTGGGCTGCCCCCAACACCAATGACCACAGCGTGCGGCCAAGGCTGTAGGTGCAGTGCCTGTCTGCCCAGGCCTCTGTGTGTCAGCTGGAGCTCAGGGCTCGCTTCAACAGCCACAGCCTGTCCGGAGTGTGCTGTGCTGGGAAGTCTCACTCAGCTCTGCCATTCTGCAGCCCAAGCACCAGGGCTTAGAGGCTCTGACAGCCTCTCCTCTCCCACCTCCCTTCTTTTTTCTTTTTTTGAGACGGAGTCTCGCTCTGTCGCCCAGGCTGGAGTGCAGTGGCGCGATCTCAGCTCACTGCAAGCTCCACCTCCCGGGTTCACGCCATTCTCCTGCCTCAGTCTCCTGAGTAACTGGGACTACAGGCGCCGCCACCCACGCCCGGCTAATTTTTTGTATTTTTAGTAGAGACGGGGTTTCACCGTGTTAGCCAGGATGGTCTCGATCTCCTGACCTCATGATCCGCCCGCCTCGGCCTCCCAAAGTGCTGAGATTACAGGCGTGAGCCACCGCGCCCGGCCTCCCACCTCCCTTCTTTTGAGAAGACACAATGCTTTTCTCTCTGCTTCTTGTCTGTGGGATGGGGAAGAGAGGGAAGCAAGGACCCGAAGACTGCCCCTTGGAAGGAGGCCAGGGCTGGCTGGCTGGGAATGGAGCCCAGGCTGTATGCCAGCCTCAGCCCCGTGATGCACAGAGTTGGGCGTGGGGACACACTGGCACCCCAGCCACACCCCAAGGCACCTGGAGGGCAAGTCTGGGGTGGCTGATGGGGGTGCTGAGGACCAGGACAGCTTCCCTGGCACCCGCCCTGCCCAAGGACAGAACATACCTCCTCCACACTACAGACCTCGGCCAGCCCACCCCAGTCCCACAGCACACAGATCTGAAAACTCAGCCTCTGACAGTACCTCCTCTCGGGAGGTGCTTGGCCTGCAGGGCCCCTGTACAGGGTCCCCAAGGCACATACACACTCATATTCTGCCCTGGAGTTTCCGTGACCATGAGGTGCACATACCTGTGGACCTGGCATGGGGTTTGGGGAGACAGCCTCTGAGTGAGAAACGTGGGGGTTGGAAAGAAGGGGCCCCTGGAGCTGCTTCCTAGGGGAAGGGTGTGGGACAGGCCTGGGAGGGACTGGCAGAGGCAGGCCTAGATCTGAGCTGTCCCTCACGCAGGGCAGCAACCTGGGAGCCCCAGGTGCGCGGGCATCTCCTGGCTGTGGCCCTGGGTTGGGGAAGAGATGCACGCCCATTGAAGCAGTGTCAGAAAAGACTGATGCTGGGCTCAGGCTGCCTGCTCCCCACTCCTGTGGGAGGCCTCAAGGGGGCGGCTCCCATCCAAACAGAGACCCAAGGCTAGCCAGTGGGCTGCCCAGAGGAGCCCTCTCCAGCACCAGCTGCTTGAAAGGAGGGAACTGGACCTCTTGCCCTGGGTAGGTCTGTGACAGCAGGCAGGGGGCTGCCAGCTGTCTGCACACTTGCCTGGAAACTCTGTTAACTGCCTGCCTGTGCATGCAGATCCGTGTCGGACTGTGTGTCAGGTGGGCACATGGGTGAAGTGCAGCTGTGTCCCCTTCCCCTGCCCAAATGCTGTATGTCTGAGGGACCAGCTGTCTTCACAGGTATGTCTGCAGCCTCCCAGCGCTCAGGCTACCAAGCACTAGCGGCTCACAGGCCCCTGGGGTATCCCCTCCCCCATCCTACCTCATGCCCAAAGCAGGCAAGCAGAGGTGGGCCACTCAGGCCACTTTGCACCTCTGCCTCTCCTACCCTTTCCTGGAAGAAGGGGCTCCTGAGTGTACCAGGAATTGCAGCCCCTACCCCCAGCAGCCATGGCCCTAATTGGCTCCAAATTGGTCCTTCCCAATAGGCAATCTTCATTTTCACATCAATTCTCCAACCCTCACTGCCCAACTAGGGGGCTGGAGGCTGGGTGGGGGGTGCAGGTGCCTCCCCGAGCAGAAGGGAGCTCCCAGCAACCCAGTCTCTCCTGCCTGCTCCCTCAGTGAGGGTGTCCATAGCTGTCTACCCTGGGTTGGGGCCTTGAACCAGGCTCCAGCTCCAGTTCTCCGGACACCAAAGGCCCACACTGCAAAGACTGTCCCTGGCTAGCCTCTGTGTCCCTAGGACACACTTAGACATCCAGGCCCTTGCACCCTGGCGTTCAGCACCCCAGAGACACAAGTCACTCACACCTAAGCCTGTAGCTCCCCAAAATGCTGTCATACCCAGAATCACACCTCATCAGCTGGGCCAGAGAACACGGTGACTCCCAAGCTGTGACAGGGCACGGTGCCAGGCCCATGTTGAATTACTCCTCCCAGAGACAAGACCCTGACCCAGGACTCGAGGAGAAGCAGCTCCAGGGCACCCAAGGGGAGGCTCTAGGACAGGCTCGGCTCCCCCACCCACCCCTCTCCACACTGGGAGGGGCTCGGGTGCTCAAGGACTCCTCCCCCTGTCCAGGTACAAGGGCTGGGAGAACGCGAAGTAAAGCCCCTTCCCTCTGCCCTGCGAAGGCTCCCTCCAGCACACCCACAGGGGTGAGGTGAGGACTCTCGATCCTGAAAACCACAGGGACAAGCTCCGCAGGGGGAGTAACTCCCAGCCCCAACCGAGCCCCGCATCTCACCACCGGGGAGGATATTCGGCAGCCCGGGCAGTCGCAGATCGGAGGATGCACCTGCAGGATCCCCTTGGACATAAGCGTCTTCAGACTCTTCCCTGCGAGCAGAGGCGAGGCAGACCCTGTGAGGGCGCGGCACGCTTCTGGGCGCAGTCGGCGGCAGGGCCAGTACCCGCTTCCCGTCTCCTGGGCGAAATACACCCCGACCCCCACACCCACCTCGGCCCGACTTCCCAGCCCGCTTCCCGCCCCACCCTCGCGAACGCGGCAGGGATCTGCTGGGCTCTGCAACTCCAGCCCGGGAGCAGCGCCCTCCCCCGACGAAGGGCCTGGGCGTCCCCACCCGGCGCCCCTCCTCCCGCGCTCCACCCTTTCCCCGGTCCCGAGGGAGCCGCCGGCCGGGCCCAGAAAGGCTGAGTCCCGGAGCGGTGAGCGGCGCCGTCGGGACCCTCGGCCTGCGCGGCAGGAGGCGGCGGCCACCGCGGAGCCACGCACCGCTCAGGTCTCGAACTTTTTAACTCCTCGCGGCGCCTGGCGCTCACCTCGCCCCGTGTCCCGGCTCGGGCGCCCCCGCGTCGCACCCTTTGGGCCAGGCGCCCGCAGGCGCCAAAACAGGCTGCGTGTCCCGGCACCGCCGCTCGGGCTCCGCGCGCGCCCCCGCCCCGCCCCGCCCCGCAGCCTCCCGCGCCGCGCGCTCGCACCCGGCCGCACGTGCGCCCCTCCACGCCCCCCAACCCGGGGCTCCGCGCCCTCCCTACCCGCCTCCTGCTGGCTCTCTAGAGTTCCCATAAACTTGTTTTGGGCCTTAAGGCCCAGGAGCCTTGCAGAGACCTTCCGAGTGGAGACGGCGGCCCGCGAGCCCCAAGCGCTGTGGCCCAAGCTGGAGGGAGGTGCAGCGGTGGGCGCTCTGCCCGGGTCCACCGAGGCCTCCGCGCGCGGCGGGTGTGTCCCCGCGCAGCCCTGGAGCTGCAGCGCCCCCTCGGCCGAGCCGGAGGCTCCCGGGTGTCCGAGTCGGGTAGGGGGTGGGATCGGGGCCCGCAAGTCCCCGGGGAGCGAAGGGAGGGACGGCAGCGGCCCGCGCCCCCACGGGTGTCAGAGTCGGGTTGGGGTGGGGTCGGGGCCCGCGGGGCCCGGCAGCGAAGGGAGGGGCGGCGGCACCTTTGTGGCGGATGCTGCGCTTCCAGTCCTTGGCCGTCTCGCGGCCGCTGACGAACTGGAACTCGTTGGGCGTGAGCCACTCGCCGCGGTGGCGGATGGACGGGCCCTTGCTGCCCTGGCAGAGTTTGCGCACGTAGAGCAGCGCGCGGTTGGCGCCGCACTCCACCTCGATGCACGGCTCGCCGTTGTCCAGCAGCGGCTGGAAATCCGGGGCCGCGGCCGCGGTGGCCGAGAAGCGCTCGAGGGCCAGCGGGTCCCTGGGCAGGTGCAAGTGCGGGGCGGCCTCGTGCAGGCTGAGGTAGGCGCGCGGGGGGCGGAGCGGCGGGGCCAGCAGAGCCTCGTAGCCGGCGGCCGAGGCGGGCAAAGAGGCGGCCGGGGGGAGGGCCGCCGCCGCGGGCAGTGGCGCCAGGTAGCCCGGCAGCGGCGGCAGCGGCAGCGCGGCCAGGGTCGGGTGGAACGTGGCCAGAGCCAGGGCCAGGTCCTCGCGGCCCGGGAACTCCTTCTTGACGGCCGGCATGGCGCCCTGGTGGCTTCGCAGCCCCGCTCTCCGCCGGCGGCAGCAACTTATCCCGGCCCGGGCTGGAGTTGGGTCGCGGGGACCGGGGAGGCGCCTGGCCGCGCGCCCACCCCGTCCGCTACTGCGCCCCGGCGCCTGCAGCCGCCGCCTCCGCGCCGCCCGCCAGGCCTCCCCGGACTGCTGCCCAGCCGGCCGGCGGGGCCTCGGCGGCCTGAGACATGGAGCTGCCGGAGCTGCTATCGATCCCGGATGGACTCGCCGAGCGCCGCAGCTCCCGGGCCTTGGGGCTCCGCGGGGCGTCCGGAGTCCCGCGTCCCGGCCACCTGCGCCCGCGCCCGGGGAAGACGCGCGCCCGGCTCGCCGACCCACCCTCCAGGCCGAGCCCGGCAGCGAGGAGTCGCGGAGTCACCGCCCCGCCCGGGGGTCCCCAGCCCCCGCCCCGCCGCCCGGGCCGCGTCAGCCGTGCACCCGCGTCCACTGGCGCGCGCCCGCCCGGCGGGGACTTGGGAGACTCCGCCGCCGCCGCCGCCGCCACAACTTGGCCCATTTAAACGGCCCCGGCGCGGCGGGCGGCGCGGGCTCCCGCGGGGGGTGCGTGACGGCCGACTCGGGGCATCCGGCGGCGGCGGCGGGACAGGGCTGCGGCCCCCGGCACTATCCCGAGTACCGAGTCGCTGGGAGCGGCTGGAATCCAGGACTCCGCGCGGGACCGGGATGGGCTGGGCCGGTCGCGGACCGGGCTCCTCTCGGAGGGAGGGAGCTGGGGGCTGCTCGCCGCGGTGTGAGCCTGCGCCCGCGGCTCTGGGACTTTACCCAGCGACTCTGATGGTGGGCGTTGGTGTCCGGGAGGGCGTGGTAGTCTCTGCACCTGCAGGGAGCGAGGCTGTGGATTTGTAGTGTGTGGCCTGGGCAAAGTGTTCTGTGAGTGACAGGGCAGCACCTCCCCGCTCGTTCGTGCCCCTTCCTATGCACTTCACAGGAGTGAGTTCGCCTGAGCCACCGAGTTCCTTTTTAGCCTTTTGCTGGTGAGGACGCTGAGACAGAAAGATCAAGTAACGCTCCTGAAGTCACACAGCTGTTTCAAATGCACAGTGTCTCAGGCCAGGACGGCGCCAGGGCCATGGGGTGGGGCAAGAGCTTCCTGTCACCCCACACCCCCCAGCAGGAAGGTGTTAGTCAGGGTGGCGGTGGGGGACAGCGGGTTGGCAGGGTGCACGCCCTCCCACACCACCACTTCCTCCCAGACCAGCCCCCCTGAGCATAAACTTGACCCCGGGTGACCACGCTGGGCTCCCTCACGTTATCTCACCAGAGGCTTCTGCAGGCCCCCCAGCCCACCCTCGGAGTGAGATCTGGGCCAGTGGTGCTCTGCTCAGACAAGGAACACGGCCAGAAGCCTCCCCTCCCATCCTGGCCCCTTTCTGTGGGGGCTCCTTCTTGGTCTTTTAGGGTCCTAGGGGCCCGGTGGGAGTGTGGGTGTGACTGTGAGTGACCCTTCCTTACATGGCCACCCTTGGTGCTATCAACCTCTCTGCATCCCTGACCCCAGACGTGGCTGCCAGCAAGTTCCTGTGCCTCCCTCCCCTGAAGTCTGTGTCTTCTCTCAGGTCCGATGCCACGTGGAAAGTCCACCCCTGGGGCCAGCTGGAGGCAGTGTGGTCTGACCGTGAGTGCCCACTGTCCGCAGCCCTGACCCTACTGCCGCTGTGCGGGCTACTAGATTCACCTGCACCTCACCCTCCTTCCAGGTTCGCCTGCACCTGACTCCCTGATGCTCATACAGTGATTTGGGGAGGCTGGGGAGGCGCAGGTCCGCATGGCAGTGCCTCTCTGGGTCTGAGGCCCTTGGGCCAGCACAGGAGCCTCCTTTCCCTTCCAAGAGCCCTCCCCTGTTCACCGGTGTCTCACCATGCTCAGGCCCGCAGTGTGGTTAAGGAGGGGCCTGGGGCTGGCCCTGGGTTTCTGGCTGGGTGTGGGAGCCCACCCGGGCCCTGCAGCCTAACCTCCAGCCCACAATCTGTCTCCACCTATCTCTGGAGGACCAGGATGTCTTCCCGAAAAGACCCTGACTGGGTCCAAAGCTGGAGGCACCCCCCATCCTCACCATCCACTCCCTGATATTCTGGAGGCCCCTCCAGGGGCTGGGTGAGGAGGCCTTCCCCACCACCTCCTTGTCTTCCTGGGAGACAGGTACCTGTTTGGAGGCCACTTTCCCACATGACCAGGCCTCCTCACCCCCAGCATCATCCTTCTCCGTGGGTCTGTGCCCCTTCCTTGGTCCTGTCCACTCACACACTCATATCCTGTGTCCACTCACACACACCTGTGTCCCATGCCCACACCCGTGTCCGTGTCCATGCTCACACCTGTTCTGTGTCCACTCCCACTCGTGTCCACTAGCACGCTGGGTCCACTCCCACACCTGTATCTCGTATCCACTCTCACATGTGTCGTGTCCACTCGCTCACACGTGTACTGTCCGCGCCCACACGTGCTGTATCTACTCGCTCACAGCTGTGTCTCGTGTCCACTGGTTCACACCTGTCCCAAGTTCACTCATGCACCTGTGTGCCGTGTCCCGTGTTTGCATTTGTGTGATGCGGCCACTCACTCACCTGTGTCCGCTGGCTCACACCTGTCCCTTCTTCACTTGCGCACCTGTGTTGCGTGTCCTGTGTCTGCTTGCACATCTGTGTGATGTGTCTACTCGCTCACACCTGTCCCGTATCCTCCACTCACACACCTGTCTTGGTCTGGGACACCTGGGTCCCACTCTCCCCTGCACTCCTCAGGCTGGCGGCAGAGGCCAGAGGAACGGAGTTTTGTGGCTAGAATCATTCCGAGCAAGGCAGGGACGTGGTGGTGTGGACTCCACTGCGCCTCCTCCTGCCCACCGAGCCCCGCCTGCCTGGGCCTTGGTGCTTCTGTCGCTGCTCCTGGTCCCCCTGCTGGGGCCCCTCCGCCGCTGGGCTGAGGCTGGAGCCGCTGCCTCCCGCCACCAGAGGGAGGAGGTCATAAATAACCCTGGGGCTGCCGTGGAGCAGAGCTGACGGTGACCCCAGACGTCCTGGGGGAGTGCGGGGGCGCCGGGGGCCGCTGCCCCAGCCCGCATGCCGCCTCTGCCATCCGGGAGTGCCTGCCCAGGCTCCCCAGCATTTCTGTTAGAGCGCCTCTCATCCATCCCCTCATCAATCAGTCAACCATTGATTGAGCCCAGATGTGGTACAGCCCCAGCCAGAGAGGACCCAGAGGTGGGGTGGGGAGGAGAGAGATGGGGAAGCCAAGTCCGGGGCCACAGGTGCAGCCAGGAGGTGCAGGTGAGCAGCGCTCAGGCCAGCCCATCAGCCTCAGTCCTGAGTTTACTTCTGGTGATGGAGGGAGATATGCACAAAAGATCCTGCAGCCCGCAGGTGTGGCACAGCTGACCTCGGGCCAAGGATGTACAGCTGTGTGTGTGCCTGGCCACCAGCAAGGGCATGCGTGCTCAGAAGCACAGGTGTGCCCACACCCTGCATGCCTGTGTGTGGCGCAGCAGCTCCAGACTCACGCGCATGACACACACACAGCACAGACAGACCCTCCTATGGCCACAGGGACAACAGTGCAGACAAGATGTGCACTGCCCTCCAAGGCCGGTGCGCAACACAGACCCAGGACCTGTGGGCACCCGCACCGCACAGACCCGACACACACGATCCCCAGCCAAGGCGGCCTGCCCAGTGCCAGGGCTCAGTCCTGGTGCTGTTGGACGGAAAGGCTAACCCAGGAGGTGAGGGGTTGTGGTAAATCAGCTGTGCTCCCTCAGATGCTCCTGCAGAAGCAGCCAGGACCTCAGGAACGCACCTGCTCCTGCTCAGACAGGAGGAGCTGCTGCGCTGCAACCTGCCTGCGCCTTTGGGTGCCGTGAGCTGGCTGCGTGCCACGTGGTTTCGGGGACGTAAGAAGGTGTCTCCAAGTCCAGTCTGTCCACCGACCTGAACCTTTACCACTGAAAGAAGAAAGGGGTGGGGCCCGAGGGACCCTTCCCTGCGCTCCCATGGTGTGTAGTCAGGGATGCTCGTGCAGGCACACACAGCTGGGCTCTGACCGCCGGATCGCAGGGGTGGTGCTGTGCTCCTCACCTGCCATGTCACCAGAGTGCTGACACGCACACCGGAGACGGTGCTAGGCCTGGCACATCCCAGCCAATTCCTCTGTAAATGATGCAGAAGCTGCAGCACCTTGAGGCTAAGCCAAGGGAAGCAATGGAATTCTCCAGAGCCCCAAGGAAGCGGGAGGGTCTGTCCCAGTGAACGTACTCGGCCAATTCCACCCTGTCCTCCCCCTGCCAACGCTGCTGGCCTGCAGCCTGGACCTGGCCTGGGTTGTGGAGGGGATCAGAGGCTGCAGCGGCTGCCTGCTGGGTGCACGTGGGCCTAGGTGGTCCTCAGCCCTCAGCCCTCATGGCAGGAGCCCCCGAAGCACTGCTGTGGCACCCTCTCTGACATCAGGCCAGGGAGACGCTGGGAGCCGGGTGCAGAGCCAGGGCCCAGCACGCAGGCCTTGGGCTCCAGCCCGTCCCCCACATCTGGAATGTGCCAGCAGGGCCCTGTATGAGAGAAGAGCGGATCCCTACGTGAGTAAGGGTGGAGGGATGGTGCCTCTGCCATGGCCACGGTGCCGCCATCCACATCAGCTCACTCTCAGCACAGATCCTGTGTGAAGGCCTCAGGTGCCACGATCCTCGTTCCAAGGGCCCTAACAGGTCGGGCTCCTGCTGTGCTGGCTCCACATTGACTAGCTGGTGGGCTTGGCGGGTCTATGGTCACAGAGAGACCAGAACCCGCATAACAGGCCCGATGAGGATGCCAGGCTGCACTGACCCCCGAGCTTCAGAGGAAAGGGGCACCAGCTGGGAGCCCTGCACAGACAGCCTCAGGTGCAAGAAGCTGGAGCCCAGGACAGCTGGGGAGGGGCGGGGTGTGGTGGCTGGAAGTTGCTGTTCTCAGACCCAGCTCTGAGACCCTCTCCAACTGCAGGGGGAGTCCAGGCTGGACCCCAGATGTGACTGTGTATGTGCTGGGATGGGAGCCCCCTGAGAGCAGGGCTTTTGTTAATTCACCAACAATCTCACACGTCTGGCATGAGACAGGTGCTCAGGCAGTGAATACCACATACAGGGGGTCCTCCACTGTGTCCAGGGGAGGGTGGGCCCTGCTCGCAGCCAGACTGGGTATAGCCCTGGGTGGGCCCTGGGGCTCGCCCAGGACAGCTCAGCCTCCCAGCCCTGGGCAGCCCTGCTGCCTGCCTGCTCCCTCCACTCCTACCACCTGCCCAGGTGGGACTCTGCCTGCCTTCTTGTCCCCGGTGCTTTGTAGGAGTTAGACCACAGGTATCCTCTTCATCAGAGGGAGAAGAGCTCACAACCTGGGAGAACTCCAGGCCTGGCCCAGCAAAGATGTCCTTATCTTCAGCAGATGTTGCCCAGTGCAAAGGGAGGCCAGCCTCAGGAGGCACGGACAGTGGCTTGGCATCCGTCTGAAGGCCCTGCCTGCAGCACGGGATGCTACAGAGGTCTCCTGTGACAGAGCCTCATGGGGCAGGCAGGGGTCACAGCTGCTCCTGCGTGAAGAGGCAGATACAAACCCACGGTGTGGCCTCTGGGGTCCCACATCCCAGGTAGAGAATGACCCAGGTCGCTGGCATCTGTGCCATCTCTGCTCTCCTGACCACTCATGGGGGTCCTGGAGATCCTGACACCAGTGGCCGGGGAGCAGCAGCCCAGGCACAGGTGCCAGTGCACACTCAGATCCCATGGTGTGTGCATACGGCCTTGTCCCGAGGCCTGGGTGCTATATGAGGGCCAGGACGCTAACACAGCGGAGGATACCCACACGTGAGCTGCTCTGGGTTTCCTGGTACCCAAACGGGATATGCAGGGTTCCACTGTGCAGTTGCTGTGTATTTTAGGATCTCATCTGCGTGTGCCCCAGCAGGACCACAGCTGTGACCGGCTGCTGCAGAAGGGGTAGGTGGGTTGAGACCCCATTGGCAGGGTCACTGGGGGCAGCAGGCCCTCTGTCAACACTGATTTCTGTGTCACATCAGGGATTTTCAGGGTGGCAAGCTCAGGTGTTTTACTGTTTCCCATGTCAAGTCCAGCTCCAGACTGACTTTCTGAGGTCACAGACGGAGCCTCACCCCATCCAAGGTGATGTCCTGGACTCCCAGTGTGCTCCCCAGAGAGCAGGGTGAGTGCGTGGCATTCTTTTGGCGGGCGTGGGCGCCTCTGTGGACCTGGCGTGAGGCTTTTCTGTTTCTGAGTCTCCTGTGGACCATCTGTCTTCTGTGTGGCTGCTGAGGGATCACACTGGGGTGACCATGCAGGTGGCTGAATGAGAACAGGACCCCCATGCTGCACAGCCCTGCATGACCCCGGGGGTGGCCCCAGAAGCGGGTGGGCGAGGCTGGGCGGCAGGGATTGGCTGAGATCCTATGAAGAGCCCAAGGGCAGCGGAAGGCGGCAATGCCAGGGTCCCTTTCTTCGCCAGGTACCTGGGGCCCAGCCTGGGCGGCAGGAGGGGACTCAGCCCCTCGCCCAGGCAGGAAGGCTCCCAAGCAGAGGCCCCTCCCTTGTGCACTCCCCAGCCCCCACCTGAGGCACTGGGATTGGGACTAATAAAACACCCACCTCGCAGAAGACAGCTTTATCTTGTTGATCGGAAGTCTGCCAGCCCAATTTATGATGGAACATAAGATCTCCAAATCTGAATTTATGCGCTGTAGCGTAACGAGAGGTCAATGAGATTAAACGGGGGCTCAGGAGAGGACCAGCGTCAGGCTCACTCGAGGCGCTGCACAGAAAACCCAAGCCAGAGCCCCTGGGCCCAGCCCAGGCAAGACCAGAAAAGGAGGGGCAGGTGGGAGACCAGCCTGGGGCTCCAGGGAAGGCCGCAGGATGGAGGCAGGAGAGCCAGCTGGCCTGGGGCAACCCTGGGATGGCTCCCGGATCCAGGAGAGCAGAGGGGTGATGAGGGCTCCCTCAGGGCTGGGGAGCCTGCTCCTGGTCTCAGACCCACCCCCCTTCAGCTGCCACACCCTGGGTACTCCTGATTCTGAGGACAGTTGGGCGCCTGCCCTGAGGCAGGTTTAAGGACAGAGCTCTGACCCTGGCCCAGGGCTGCTTTGGTGCCCATGAACTCGGCTTCTGGCTCAGAGCAGTTCCCTGCACCCCTTCCTGAGCCCTCTGTCCTCTGGAACCCGTGGGCAGGGTGAGGGACCAGTGCTCTGTCTGGGTGGGGGCCTGGGCGCCCAGCCAGCACACGGCTGAGCTTAGGGCAGACCCTGACTTCAGAATTTATACAAATAAACGCAATGAAAAGTGCTGGCAGCCTGATCTGATTACAGAGTCATTCATTCTCTGGTCGTTAATAATTTGTGCAATAAAGGACTGCAGCCGCTCAGTGCGGGGGAGGCTGTGGCCCAGCCTTCCCTCGGCGCCGGCCCCAGGAGCTGGAAGCATAAATTATTAGTTTCTTATCGCTGGGCCTGCCATCACTCATGCTGCCAGGGCCTGGTGGGAGCTGGTGGCTGTTCTGCTGCCCGCCAGGGCAGGCTCTCAGCCGTCGCCTGGGCCCTTTGTCACCCCCACCCTGGCCCCCAGGTGTGGGAGCCCCGGAGCCTGGTCAGGCCTGGAGGCTGCTGCGGAACCAGCAACTTGCTGGAAGCCAGAAAGGTGGGGCTTTAGTGCTTGTCCTCAGACCCTCGAGGTAACCAAAACCAAAACCAAATCACTCCCGGGTGGAAACACTCACCTGGTTGGAAACGCAACCTTACACACCTGGCCACAGCACAGACACTCACAGCAGCAGGCCACAGGCCCCTTGCCCAGACCCTGACCGGGGGAAGAGACGGTTGTGTCTGGGTTTGTCAGTCCTCTGGGTGTGGCAGGGCCCCTCTGGGTGGGACTCGGCACCTGTACCTGGGAGCACCTGCCCAGATGAGGGAGTAGGGGCAGGAACAGCGCTCACACTGTCTCCCTGTGTCCAGCGCTGGGGCCCTGGTCTGGCGGGCAGGTGTAGGGCACCTCCCGCCCTCTCCTGCCCTCACACGCCTGCTGCTGGGGTTCCCTGTCCCACCCCAAAAGGGAGAAGCCGAGGCTGAGGCAAGGTTGGAAAATTGGGGTGGGGACTCTGGAATCCAGACATCCCAACAGAGGATGCAGGACGAGTCGGGGCGTGAGTGCAGGGTAAACTCATGGGCCCCAACTCTCTGATATGCCTCCTGGGCTCAGCTTCCCCTTTCTGGAGGGCTGGGGTTCCAGAACCTTGCCTTGAATTCGTGAGGATGGTGGGACCTGGAGGGTAGGTGGTGTAGGGGGCGTGAGGCCTCACCCCAGGACGCTGTGCCCATTTCTGGCTGTGCAGCCTTGGGAAGCCTTCTGACTTCTCTAAACCTCAACCTGTAAAATGGCAATGAGAATGAAGCAAGATGAAATTAACATGCATTGAGCATGTGAGGTGGGGCAGAGACAGCCGCCCCGCACTGGTGAGGTCCTCACAGCATCTGGTCCTAGAGCCCACAAAGCCCCTTGCAGAGACTGCTCTACCCACGTGCAAGTGTTTCACCCTCTTCCCACGGGTGACCCCAGCTTGGCTGCATGTGTGTTTGCTCAGAACGTCCCCACCTATGTCCCACCTGCCCTCCGGCTTCGGGAGCACTGGGCGCAGTGGTGGCAGGTGCCTCGGTGCCCTGTGGACTTGCCGGTCGTCTGTCACTTCCGAGTCGGCTCCATTGTTTGGTCCTCCTATTCCGGGTTGCATTTTCCTGCTTCCTTGCATGCCTGATGGTTTTTGAATGGGTGATTTTTGAACAGGGATTGTGAATTTTGTTGGGTGCTGACTATTTTTAGAAATACTCACTTTGCTCAGGACTCCAGGAAGTTACTTGGAAGCTGTTTGGTCCTTCGGGGTCTTGCTTTTAAGCCCTGCTAGGAGGACCAAGGCAGCATTTAAGTCTGGGGCTGACTGTGCCCTCCTTTACCAGGGCACGGCCCTGCTTGCTGCTCTGCCCAGGGGCTGAGGTGCCCTAGCCAGGCTGGTGGACCACGGACCTTCCACGGTCCTGGTGGGCTCCGGCCATGGTTCCCTCTGGTGATCTCGGGAGGTTCTTTCTTCGCCTTCTGTCGTTTCTTTTTTTCTTGTTCTTTCTTCTTCTTTTTTTTTTTTTTTTTGAGGCAGAGTTTTGCTCTTGTTGCCCAGGCTGCGGGCGCAGTGGCGCAATCTTGGCTCACCATAACCTCTGCCTCCCGGGTTCAAGTGATTCTCCTGCCTCAGCCTCCTGAGTAGCTGGGATTACAGGCATGCGCCACCACGCCGGGCTAATTTTGTTTTTTGTTTTTTTTGAGACGGAGTCTTGCTCTGTCGCCCAGGCTGGAGTGCAGTGGCCGGATCTCAGCTCACTGCAGGCTCCGCCTCCCGGGTTCACACCATTCTCCTGCCTCAGCCTCCCGAGTAGCTGGGACCACAGGCGCCCGCCACCTCGCCCGGCTAGTTTTTTATTTTGTATTTTTTAGTAGAGACGGGGTTTCACCGTGTTAACCAGGATGGTCTCGATCTCCTGACCTCGTGATCCACCCGTCTCGGCCTCCCACAGTGCTGGGATTACAGGCGTGAGCCATTACACCTGGCCCTGTAGTTTCCTTTCATGTGAAAATGCTCACTGGGGCTCACTCTCACCTGCTCTCACCTCACACCTCAGCCTCCCCAGACTCCCAGCTTGGTCTCCTCCCCTGAAGGAGACCCCTGAACACACCTGGGTCCCCATGCCTGCACCACAGCCGGACACTCAGGGCAGTGAGCGGGGCGGTGAGCGGGGCATTCGCAGGGCTCCGCCTCCATTGTTCCCCAGCCTTGCTCACCTGGTGACCCTGGTGGGGGGGGTCTGGCTGCTCCCTCCTGCCTGGACATGTCCCCACTGGTGACCCTGGTGGGGGGGGGTCTGGCTGCTCCCTCCTGCCTGGACGTGTCCCCACTGGTGACCCTGGTGGGGGGGGTCTGGCTGCTCCCTCCTGCCTGGACGTGTCCCCACTGGTGACCCTGGTGGGGGGGGGTCTGGCTGCTCCCTCCTGCCTGGACCTGTCCTCACTGGTGACCCTGGTGGGGGGTCTGGCTGCTCCCTCCTGCCTGGACGTGTCCCCACTGGTGACCCTGGTGGGGGGGGTCTGGCTGCTCCCTCCTGCCTGGACGTGTCCCCACTGGTGACCCTGGTGGGGGGGGTCTGGCTGCTCCCTCCTGCCTGGACGTGTCCCCACTGGTGACCCTGGTGGGGGGGGTCTGGCTGCTCCCTCCTGCCTGGACGTGTCCCCACTGGTGACCCTGGTGGGGGGTCTGGCTGCTCCCTCCTGCCTGGACGTGTCCCCACTGGTGACCCTGGTGGGGGGGGGGTCTGGCTGCTCCCTCCTGCCTGGACCTGTCCTCACTGGTGACCCTGGTGGGGGGTCTGGCTGCTCCCTCCTGCCTGGACATGTCCCCACTGGTGACCCTGGTGGGGGGTCTGGCTGCTCCCTCCTGCCTGGACGTGTCCCCACTGGTGACCCTGGTGGGGGGTCTGGCTGCTGCCTCCTGCCTGGACCTGTCCCCACTGGTGACCCTGGTGGGGGGGTCTGGCTGCTCCCTCCTGCCTGGACGTGTCCCCACTGGTGACCCTGGTGGGGGGTCTGGCTGCTGCCTCCTGCCTGGACGTGTCCCCACTGGTGACCCTGGTGGGGGGGTCTGGCTGCTCCCTCCTGCCTGGACGTGTCCCCACTGGTGACCCTGGTGGGGGGGGGGGTCTGGCTGCTCCCTCCTGCCTGGACGTGTCCCCACTGGTGACCCTGGTGGGGGGTCTGGCTGCTCCCTCCTGCCTGGACGTGTCCCCACTGGTGTGCTCACGACAGTGCCCTACATGCCTGTGGGGCTCTCGCAGGTGTTTTCTGAGGGGCCTGGGTGGGGCCCGGGCAACCTGCTGGACAACAGACCCTCAACCCATCCCCTGCCAACCTAGCTCAGCCCTGAGCTCCTGGCAAAGGATGAGACAGCCTGAACTTTAGCCCAGGGAGGGGTGCGGGGGCTGCCATTGGGTGCCTGCTGCTCCCTGTGCACCGAAGGTGGGCCACCTGTTTCTTCCTCCTCCAGGACCTCAGGCATCCCCCGTTACCCAGGGTGGTGGCCCCACTGCGGGCACCAGGACAGGGGTGGAGGGTGGACAGCACGCCCACTGTGAATGCCCTGGATGGGTCCTTTCCTCTCCGAAGGCTTTGTCACCAGGGCCCAGGTGACAGGAGGCTGTCATTGTGAAGGAAATTTAATCTTGGAAAGCCCTCAGGAGAGCAGTGAAGCCTCAGGATGCTGGATTTGTTACCCGGAAGTGCACTCTGGGCTGGGGGCAGCAGCCGCGGTCATAACACATGTGCCACACCAGGAAACCCGTCTGGTAATATGTGGCAGGCTGGCAGCACCTGGCTTTGGCTTGCTTGGAGTGGACGTTGGAGCAGGTGGCCCGGTCTCAGCCTGACACTGCCTGGCACTGCCACTGTCAGGGTGGGGGGTGGTCTCCAGAGCGGGCTCAGGGTAGGGGGTGGTCTCCAGGGCCTTCCGGTTGAAGGAGCATATGGTACATGGTCTCAAGCAGGCCCCAGGATCCCTGACCCACAGGCAGGCCCAGGCCTTGGCTCACAGCCCGCAGATGGGCAGGCAGAGGAGATCAGGACGGGGTGGACCAGAGCAGGCAGGGGCCCCTGGACAGAAGGAGAAAGAAGGGGGCACGAGGGGCCGTCTCCTTGGGTTTGGGTCTTAAACGGGGTGTTTTTCTCTGTTTGAGGGGCAGCCTACACCCAGAGGCTCCAATGGACGTGTTTTGAGGGGGCAGGTAAATCTCTTTACCAGAGGCTCCCCAAGGACAGGGCCCGTTCCAAAGGCCGCCTCTCTCAGTGCAGCCAGCAGCAGGGCAGAGCTCTGGGGACCCCAAGCTGGAGGCCCACATGGGCGGGAGACACTGCCTCCAGCCACCCCTGGGAGCCAGAGTGTAGGGTCACTCACAGCGTGGCTCCCTCCCTGCCAGGCACAGTCCACAGAGGTAGCTGCTTTGGGAAGTTTGGTGCCAGACACCGCCAAGCCTCTGCCTGGGGCATCTCCCCCCGCACCCTGCACCCTTCGCTGTCTGAAAGGGCAGCTCTCCTGAGCCAGGCCTGCCGCCATCTCCTTTAGGCTCCTGCAGTTCCTCCGCTGGCCTCCACACTGCCCCAAGCAGGAGTGTTGGATCTGTCATTTCCTGACATTAACCATTAACCTGAATTTCCACTGTCTGCAGGATGAACACACATTTCATTATTTCTCCGATTCCTTCAACCATCACTGAGCCTATCTCTGTGCCAGGCGCAGAGCTGCAGACCCAGGAAGACAGTGGTGAGCAGTTCACACAGCCCTTCTTCCTGGTGTGGAGTGCAGAAAAGGAAGCTTGCACCTGGGGTGTGCAGACCCACCTTCTGCCAAAGCCTCCTGAGCCGCGCAGTTCAGGAAGGGGTGACCGCCCTCAGCCCAGAACAGCCTTTGCACTTTGGCCTTCCTTCACGCAGACACCAGTCCCCTCTGTCGAATCCTTTTCATCCTTGGTGCCAATTTCAAATGCCACTTCCTCCATGAAGCCTCCCTGGATCCTTCCAGTCAGAATGAGTCCATTGTCCTTGAGCTTTTGAACCCCCATCCTGGCATTTCCAGAACTGGGCGTGCTGGCTTACACAGGAGCCCTGTCTTCATAACTGAACTGTAGGCCCCACAGGGTCTCGTCTCTGCTCCAGGGGCCAGCCGGCACTCAGGAGGTCTTGGAAATACGTGTCCCAATGGCTCAGCACATTACAGTCAATATCTCAGATGACCCTGCAGCCACTGTGAGGTGGGTGCTGGTTCCACCTCCTGCACAGGTGCCAGCTGGCAGGTGGTGGAGGAGGTTTGAGGCCTGATCCTCTGGACCTCTGTGGTTTAATCAAAGGAGCCCACAGCTGCTCTGGGCCACGGCTCCTCCAGAGCTCATCACTGTGACTATTCATTAACCCCTTAGTTATCAGCTAGGACTTCACGGAGATTCCCGGGCTGAAAGTGAAAGCAAGCAGGGGATCCAGGAGCACCTGGAGGAGGCGCTGGGTGCTGTCCAGCTGCCTGGGCCTGAGCTGAGAGCTGCTGGTCTCTGGACATCTTAAGGTCCAGGGCTGCCAAAGGTTGCTTTGTCTTGTGGGTGTACTACGTGTTCGGTCACTGACAATGTAAAGCTCCTTATTCTCGGTTTCATCCTCTGGAAAAATGGGGATAAAATACTTGGCTTGTACAATTGTTGATACATTCTAGATGTTGACCAGCAGATAGTGGTTGCCCAATAAATTGCAAACACGATTGCAAACACGATGATTTTTATTACTGAAAATCTATACACTATACAAATTCAGCATTGAATCTAGAGAGTATGCCCCACATGTGCCCCCAGGAGCTGCCTGCTTCCCTCCCTGTGCACCAGGCTGAGCTCCCAGACACCCCATCTGCTCTGCACCCCACTCTGTGGCTCCCCCTGCTCTTCTGATCCCTCCTGGTGACACACCTTCTCCACTCTGCCGCCTGCCTAGTGGCCACCTGGGCCGCCACATCCGGACCCCACATCCCAGATGGCCTCCCTCAGCCTCCAGGCCCCCCGAGCACAAGCACACAGAATTGTGCACATGCGTGCTTTTACCAAGGGCACACATCAGACACATACAAATCCACTGACTTGCCCTTACCAGGCTGTGCGTGAGCACAAAGGCACAGCTCACCAGGTTTCTCTGGCCCAGGCCTGGGAACCCTGAGCGGGGAGCCCCACCCCACGCCGTGTGCTGGCTCTAGACTGGTGCCATTTATCACCGGCCTAGGATGAGTAATTTCATCGTGAACACAGTTCAGGGTGATAGATGAGCGAGTGGGGGCAGGTGATCGCCGTGCTGCCTGCCCACCCCAGAGGGAGGCTGGAAGGAGACTCCTGCCTGTTTATAACAGGATGGTGGCCCAGGAGGGGCACGCGGAGGGAGGACACCCTGTCAGGGAGGCTGGCACAGCCAAGTGGGGCAGGGAGGCAGAGGTCGCAGGCCTGGTCTCATCCATGTCCCGGGCCTTGTGAGGACCATGAGGCAGAGCCCACGCAGGGAGACGTGGCCATCCCCCAAATCCTGCTCAGGGCTGAGGTCCCAGGGGCCCTATGCTGTAGGAGGATGGGGACAAGCAGGTGTGCGGCTCCAGTGTCCAGACAGAAGAAAAGGAGAGTTTCCGCTGAACACCGCCACCATCTTTTCCCGGAGTCCTAACCTCACCTTTGGGTCACAGTCAAGCTCTGTGAATTGACATCTTTTCAACAGTGCTGGCCTCACTGCAGGTGCAGCTACACTGCCCACAATAACAAGGAAGACTTTATCTGCTGACCACGCACATGTGCAGTGGCAGGGCTGGGTTTTCTGGAGTCTCTACCACACTGTGGCCTGCTCAGCTGCCCACAGGACTGAGGACCTGGCAGCCTGGCAGGCACGCCCACCACTAAAGTCCCCGGCCTCAGTGGGGAGGCTGAGGGCAGGCACAGGGCGCCCAGGGGATGAGTCCATCCCTGTCTGTCTGTTCAGGGCCTGCCAGGTTCCTCCGCCCGGGAGGGAGCCTGCGGGGCCTGGCTGGTTACCAGACACCCCCCTAGCTGCTCAACCAGGACCCCTCCAGATGCCGCAGCAAGCTCCCCAGGTGTCGCAAAGAGTCCCAGGCCCCTCAGGGTGAGGTCGACCCCCCACCCCCAGCAATTGATCAAAGCACCCCCAGCAATTGATCAAAGCAGGGCTCCCACCCCAGCTCCAGGGACCAGGCAGGTCGGGACGACAGAGGCAGCCCCGGGAGACCCCGCTGGGGCCGGGAGGGGCCACCCGGGCTGGCGGCGCCGTCAGGCACCCGCAGTCACTGCGGCTGACAGGAGATGGGGGCCCCCCCTCCGCGGGCGCGGCCCCGGGGCCGCCGTGGGCAGCAGAGGCGCCAGGGCGTCCGGGAAGTCTGGGCCCGCAGCTGCCCCCGGGTCCTGCGCGCGCCGAGCCAATCCCGAGCCAGTCGCGCCCCCGCCAACCCCCCACACCCATCCCCGCCGTAACCCTTCCCTCTCCGCAGCGGGCCGGGTGCTGGCGCGGTGCGGGGGGGTCCCGGGTCTCTGCCCAGGCAGAGGGCGGCGCTGCGGGTCCCAGCGCCAGGACCAGCCCAGCCGCGCCGCCGCCCTGGACGCCGCCCCCGCACACGACCCCCACCCGTGCCAGGCCCACCCTTGGTCCTTCCTCCCGGCCTTGGAGATAGCAGTGATGACACCAAAAACGACCACCGCATTCACCAGGATCAGTGCGCCCGGGGGGCCTGATCCAGTGCCCTTCACGAATCCCTGAGGCCCAGGAGATGGACTGAGCAGAATCCCACCTGCTGCAGGGCCAAACCCCCCTCCCTTCCCCTGCCCTCTCATTCCCTCCCTCCTGTCCTCTCCTCCCCTCCCACTTGCCCCCTCTCCCCTCCCACCTTTCCCTCATTCCCCCCACTCCTACTCCCCTCTCTCCCCCCCCACTCCTCCCCTCCCACTTGTCCCCGCTCCCCTCCCCAGTTCCCTTCATCCCCTCCCCCTACTCCCCTCTCTCCGGTCTCCTCTCCTCCACCCACTCCTCCCCTCCCACCTGTTCCCTCATTCCCTACCCCGTTCCGTCCCATCCCCTCCCCCTTTCCCTCATTCCCTCCCCGTCTCCTCTCCCCCCTCCCCGTCCCTTCCTCCTTTCCCTCTTGCCCTCCAGTATCTTGCCTCCTCCTCCCTTTGCAGACACACTGCACACAGGCCTCTCCCAGGCCCTGCTTTCCTTTATCCATACCTTGTCTCTCTTCCCATTTTCAGGAAAACTTCCAAAGAATTGGCGGACACCTTGTCTTTCTGGCTCTGTGGCCTTCCCTTTCCAGCTCCTGCCCCCACCAGCCTGCACCCCTGTTCTGAGAGGCCGTCCACACCTCTCCGCGCCTGCCCTCCTGTGGGCCTGGCCTGTTCCGAACCTTCTGTCTATGAACCTGCTGTCCACGTTGTGCTGCCCTCCAGCTTGGCCACACTGGTTCCTGCTGCCTGCAGCTTTCATTCTAATAGGTGTGGGGCGGATCGCGAACAAATCAACTAATGAATACATAAGAAAGGTAGGGTGATTGTCACTGGGTCAGTGCCTCCTGGGTATCTACGGCCCCATCCTGACAGGTGACCTGTGAGCCTAGACCCTTCAGGTGGAAGAAGCGGCCTGGGAAGTCCCAGCGGGGGATTGGGGAGCAGGGGGCAGGGAGCGGGTGATGGGCCCTCCTCCCAGATCAGGGAGGGTCTGCACTCTCTTGGCTGGTCAGAAGGATCGGGCAGGAGGGAGGTGAAGAGGGTGTTTCTTAGCCCTGCCGGATCCCTGCGGAGAGGAAGTTTTCCTGAAAAAGGGAGGGTCCCATGGAGGAAGAGTCAACTCCAGATGCTCCCTAAGCCCAGAGAACATGGATTCCAGGAGGTAAAATCAGGTGTGCCCACAGCCTCACCTCTCCTCCGTGTCCCTTGAGGGTGGGCCAGGAAACAGACAGTGACCCCAGCCCTTCTGGCCAGTGCAAGAGGCCACAGGGCCTGACATTCTCACAGCATGGAAAGAAGACTTTCTTTTCTTTCTTTTTGAGACAGAGTCTCCCTCTGGTGCCCAGGCTGGAGTGCAGTGGTGTGATCTCGGCTCACTGCAATCTCCATCTCTTGGGTTCAAACGATTCTCTCACCTCAGCCTCCCCAGTAGCTGGGATTACGGGCATGCACTAGCACGCCATGCTAATTTTTGTATTTTTAGTAGAGAGATGAAGTTTTGCCATGTTGGCCAGGCTGGTCTTGAACTCCTGACCCTCAAATGATCCGCCCACCTTGGCCTCCCAAAGTGCTGGGATTACAGGCGTGAGCCACCATGTCCAGTCAATTTTTTTTTTTTAAGATAGGGTCTTGCTCTGTCACCCAGGCTGAGATGCAGTGGTACAGTCTTGGCTCGCTGCATTCTGGGAAAGGAGAGTGTAACAGGACTTTAAGGAATGAAGCCTTTCAATGGCCAGAGAGACGGAAAAGTCTTAGGGAGGCAGGGGAAAACGAGAGGCCTCAGAGCCAGGCTCCCAGGACCGCGGCAGTTCAGCCTTTTCACCGGTGGAGGTGCACCCAGCCCATGCGCTTCGGGCGGCGTCGGGTGTGGGTGAATGAGTGTGCTTCCAGGGGAGGTGACAGCAGACTCTGGCACTGGCTGTTCTGTCTGTGGCTAAGGAGAGTGCCCAGGATGGGTGCAGCCTGCAGGGGTGGCAGGACACCAGCTGCAGAGACACCTCCTGTGCTGCCCTCAGGGCGGGCTCCAGCCTCTCTTCCTGGCTCCTGTGCAGTTCAGGTGGGGGCCGGCTGAGTTGCAGGGGAGAGGCGGCTGAGTTTCCGGTGCTGTCCTAGCCAGCTCCCCTGCATGACTCCAGAGACCACCTTGCTCAGAGAGCTGCCCAGGGAGCTGCTGACTAGGGACCCCCACAGTTTTGCTGAGTGAGAAAGGGCTGAGGGTGAGAAGCAGGCAGGTGTGAAAGCCAGAGGGCATCTCTGGTTGCACACAGGATGCTCTCACCTCCAGCAGGAGAATAGCAGAGCCCAAGGGACTAAACATGGAAGAAGGTGAAATACCCAACCAAGGCCAGAGGCCAGGGTCCTGGTTAGGAAAGCTGGAGGCCCTGGCGGACGCAGTGCAGACACCTGGGCAGCTATTCCTGAGTCCCCGGCCCTGGCGGACGCAGTGGAGACACCTGGGGCAGATATTCCTGAGTCCCCAGACTCTTCTTGGAGCCTCTGAGCCTATGCAATCAGCTCCTCCTTGGGCACTGGGCCTGGGAAAAAGCCACCGGCACATGCTGGGCTGCTGCAGGACACAGCTAGTCCTGGCAAGAGGGGCAGGTAGGGTGGGGGGCTTTGACCCAAGAAGAAGGCCCTGGGCTGCTCCCGGGGCTGCCACTGAGGAGACTGAGCATGCTAAAGGCCAAGGTCTGCTGCGGAGGCAGGGGTTGAAGCTCCAGGAGGCCCAGAAGGAGCAGGGCCAGCCTGGCAGCAGGCCAAGGGCAAGAGTGCCTGGTGGTGTGGGTCTGGGTGGGGGCTTGGTGGGCCGGGTCAAGGGCAGGGCTGGGGGCCAGAGGGGTCCTACCCATGGTTCAGGGAGATGGGAGATGGGCTCAGAGAGGATTTCAGACGTGGGCCTCCATGGTCTCCTGGGGGGTGGAGGAAGCTGGTCGTGGTGGAGCCTGGGTGAGGGCAGAGGTGGGGAGAAAGGCGGAGGTGGAGGAGCCTGCAGGGAGGGGATGCCATAGGCTACACCCCAGAAGACCCTGCTCCAGACCGGGGTGGGGTGGGCCGTGCAGCCAGCTTGACTTATTTATTCTTTTGAGATGAAATTCACATAACAAAATTAATGACGTTAAGCAAACAATTCAGTGGCATTTAGTGCTTTCACCCCTGTCCTGCAACCCTGACCTCCACCTCGTCTCAGAACACGTCCTCACCCTAAAGGGAACCAACACATTAAGCAGTGGGTCCCTGTTGCCCTCTCTCTCCAGCTCTGGCAACCACGATGTCCTTTTCTGTATCTGTGGATTCCTGTTCTGGACATTTTCACGTTTCCCAGGCTCATCTCTGTCGCAGCGAGTGCCTGGGGATGATGTTCGCACTGGGCACTGTGCCAGGCTTTGCTGGGAACGTTCACCGCCTGCATTCGCCTGAGGCGTCCTTCAGCACTCCGGGGACTGCGCCCGGGAGGAGAATTTCTGGGCCTATGGGAATTCCGTGCTCACTGTTCTGAGGAGCTGCTTTTGCACCGCGGCTGCACCCACCCCGACAATGCACGAGGGGGTCCAAGGCCTCCCCCTCCTCGGCAAGCAGCACTTCTTTCTGCTTTTCTGAAATCACAGCCATTCTGGTGGATGTGCCTGGCTGGGTTTATATCTGTTTTCTCGGTGAACGTGTACTGGGGTTTCGGGGACAGGCGAAGACAGCAGTGAGGAATCGGCGGACGCCCGGGGCCCCCTCGCTGGGTGCCCCCCCTGGGTTCCCTGGGACGCGGCGGGGTGGGGAGGGGGCCCAACGGCCCCCCGCCACGAACGCCCCCCAACAGCCCCCCGCGGCCCTCCCGAAGCCCCCGGCACCCCCGACCCTCCACGTCCTCCCCGCGGCGGAGTCCGGCAACGCTCAGAACTCAATTTCCGCGGACAGATCCTCCTGGAACGTGAGCTCTTGACTTTGGTGTCCAGGAAAGACCCCGGCGCTCCGGGCCCGCGGCCGTCGTGGCCGCGCCGGTCTTTGTGTTCGCGTTTCCGCCGCGGGGTCGCGGGAGGCGGCGGCGCGAGGAGCTGTGGCGCCCCCTGGTGGCGGAGTGCGGCCTGCGCCGGGCGCTGCTGAAGCGGCCACGACGGGCGGAGGCGGCCACGACGCGGGGCTGCGGAGGGGGGAGGAGGGGGCGGGGCTGCGGAGGGGGGAGGAGGGGGCGGGGCCAGGGACAGTGGCCTCTTGGGACCCCGCGGCTTTGAGGAGGCCCCGGCACTCACTCCCTGACCCTGGCGTCCTGAGCCTGCGTCCAAGGGGTTGCCACCTGCCTCGATGCCGCCCCCCACCCCCCACCCTCGGCTCTACACCGGCTGGGGTGCAGGGCTCGCTTCTAATAAAAACGGCAGGACCAGGACGCCTAGGACCCCGGGCCCCTGGGGCTCGCTTTGTCCTCTGCACTGGCCCCTTGTGCATCCTGGTCCCCCCAGCCCCTTCAATCCCCCGACCCTCCGCCCCAGGCCTCCCATCCTCCACTCTGAGTGCAGCAGGAACCTCGTGGGATGAGCACGTGGAGGGAGCTCCCTGGGATGCTGGGCTGGGCACAGGGTCCACAGGGGCCCACGGCCGCTACGCTGACCTTCCGGAGCTCCCTCGGCAGCCACCCTGGAGGTCCAGAGACACCCGGGCTCGGCCTGTCGGGAACAGAGCTGCCCCGACCTTGTCCTGGTGGGCCTATCTGTAGGGTTCCCAGGACTGCCTTCTAGACACCTTCCCTGCTGGGGTTCTGACAGCGGGGTGGACACCTTGCTCAGCCTCAGGGCCGTGCAGCGCCAGGGGTAACTGTGGCTGTCCTTGCACTGCTGCGCCTAGGGCTGCCCTAAGGAAACGCAGTCGGTCTCCAAGGCTGGGGCTGCCTCCATGGATGCAGAGGGCCCACTGGGGGACTTGAACATCTGTGGCTTTTGGTATCTGTGGGGATCCTGGAACCAGTCCCCCACAGGTACTGAGAGATGACGGTACCACAAACTGGGTGGGTTAAAGAGAAATTAAAATTCTCGCAGTTCTAGAGGCTGGAAGTCCGGGGATCAAGGTGTGAGCTGGCCTTTTTCTGGCGAGGGCTCATACCTGGCTTGCAGATGGCTGCCCGCTCTGTCCTCACACGACCGAGACAGAGAGTGGGTGCTCTGGTGCCTCTTTTATAAGGACAGTAATTCTATCAGATCAGGCCCCACTCCTACGGCCTCATTTGACCTTAATTACTTTCTTAGAGGGCC